>NC_085841.1:221002223-221089723 GCF_035594765.1 Anolis carolinensis
AACTGAAAAGCGTTAAGATGTATATAAAACAGAAAATCGCCTTTTGTAATGTCTGTTAATTGTATACAAGGAAAATAATCTCAGTGCTTCACACATAAAAAAATTGGACTTGTATCAGGAATAGATGAACACATCACAACCTTAAAATATTTAGAATAAACTATATCATACTCTTACGACTTATGGTGATAGTAGGGGAAATACGTTATTTACCAAGCTTCCTTCATCACCACCAGTATTCTCTTCTCCAAGCAGGTCACAGAACACATTTTTAAAAGCGGTAATTTATTAAAACATGGTACACCATAATTTTGCCATTTTTCTGCAATAAGGATGGCAAATGATTCATGGGGAAAATGAAATATATTTCCCTGTCAGTTCAATAGATCCGAGATTTACAGCTTCTAGACTCGGACAGGGAAAACTCAGCATGAATAAAAATGAATTGCAAATCAGTTAATTGTAGAGATGCAAAACTAAAAGCATCGCAGCAGTTCAATAAAATAAATTCCCCAGAACAGATTAGTGGGGGACAAGCGTCCATTTATGTCCAGAGGTTGTGAATTAGGAAAAAAAAAATCAAGGCATTCTTGCTTTTTAAAAAGTGCTTCCAATCAATGTATAAATTGATTCAGTTCCCTTCAGTTTGTTTTAGTTTTAACGCTTGAATTAATGACATTTAACTCAACTTAGACAAGCAGAGGAAGGGGGTGGGGAGGTTTGGTAAAATAGGATCTAATGTCCAGTTCATATAGCTCAGAAATAGACAGTCAAACCTGGATATTTCTTTTCCTATCCGTGGCCTTCCAGGGTGCCTTAAAAAAAAAAAACAGATTGCAGCTTGTGATTTCATTGTTATAAAGGCTGTGATGTAGCCAAGAAAATATACCCTACAATGCATGCAGCACTAAATCATGTCAAGAACAGACGTCCTTCAGATGGTGCAGCTGTTGAACATGCGATAATCCAAGAAACTGTGCCCACTTTAAAAAAGCAGCAAAAAAACTTTGAAGAAACAGGCTTTCACTGTAAGTTTGAATTAACACTTAGGGAAGGCCAATTTCAAGCTCCAATTGTGTGTGTTTTCTTCTGAGGTTCTAAAAAGCGAACAGATTCTCTTTCTTTGCTCTTCTATACAAATCCAGCTCAATCTAATGCATAATTATGTCTTCAGAGGCAATAAAATAAAATAAATCTCCAGGTAAATTAGAGTAGGCACAGCGTCGTTTAGCTCCACTTATTGTGGAATTAGCCACTGACAGTCTATGGAAAGCAGGGAGACGCTAGCTGAGAGGGAGGCAAGACCTGGAATTCTCCTAAATTAGTTGCGTCTCGCGCAGATTGAGTGAAGTATTGATTCTGGACAGACGCCTGCTGCCTTCTGATCATCACACCTGTGCAAATATTGTACAGCTTGAATGCTCTTGTGCCTCTGTATATGTTTCATACCTCCAGTGGATAATTGAGGCGAGGATGCGGAGCGGGGGAAGTAAGGCTCAAAGGCAAGGCATAGGCAAACTTGACAAGCCCTTCCTTTTCAGGGGGCGAGAAAATGGAACACATTTCGTGGCAAAATGCACCTCGCTAAAGATGCTCTATAATCTCGCCTAATCAAAGGCAATCAGTTCAAATGTGATGGCAGAATTCATTCGAAGCACTGCAGCTGAACTCCAAGCTCTGCTTTGATATTTCCAGCTCAAATGTGTGTGGCTCCTTACACCTTGCATGTTTTGAAGTTCAAGTCTTGGCCAACAGCCCCCCTACATTCGACACATCCAAACACAGATTTCTTTTATTGAGTTTGTCCTGAAATCAGGGCTTCATATCTATCTGTACGGAGAGGAGAGGGATTGCTAGCAGTTGGAAGGGAAGCATGGAAGATTTTTTATCAACTGGACCCTTGGTATCCACTAGGGTTTAGGTCCAGAGCTCCCAAAAGATATCAACATCCCTGAATATTCAAGTCTCATTATATACAATGGCATAGTAAAATGTTCTCTGTCACATAAAAATGGCAAAATCAAGATTTGCTTTAAAAAAATACTTCCCAAGCTGTAGATGATGGAATCTGTAGATATAGAATTCATGAATACAGAGTGCCAATTATACTTCTTAACATACTAATTGATACAGAAACATGTTTTAGGACACACTGCCTATTACACAATTATGGCTTAACAAAATTGAAATTATATTTGAGAGGCCCCGAGTCCTTCTGGGAGATGGTGGCGGGTATATATAAAGCTATTATTATTACTATTTTTATTTTTATTAAGTTCTAATCCACCTAGAATGTTCAAATCACCATGTCCAGACTATTTACACATACATACATAAACCTCCTAATATTAAAACATAAAAATAAGAATACAATTAGGAACTACAGAGGAATATGAGCACTACAAATTTTGCATTAGAAAACTTGTAAACAGCTTTACGAATTTCCTGTCGATAAAAATGTATAACTTTTCCTCCACTGTCAGAACATTTATCAGCACTTGGCAATTTGGGACCAGCCTGATATGCAGAATGATCAAAAAGAATAAGATAATCTTTCCCATTAATTCATATTGATTTTAGCTATGATAAAGTTCATCTGTGCGATAACTTGGTGCCCAAAGAGAGTTGGTTGAATTAAAAATAAAAATAAAATTTGTTGGTTATTGCCATTTGTTTGATATCACAATGAATAAAGGGGGAAGGGGGGAGGATGGAAAAATGCTGAAGCAACAATAACATATTTCAACAAAAACATTTGTCATTAACTCTTATGGCATGTTTTTCTGTAATTTAACTCATCATTTGCCACTCAACATACAGAGTTAAGGCCAGTAATTAATACTATCTCTTAAAACTAAAGTTCAAGATATCAGTTTTATACTTTCCCACAGGAAAAAAGGAGGGGTAGGGGAGGAATAGTTCAAGGATAATCAACTTTATTTCAGTAACTGCCAGTAACATCAAAATGCCAGTGAATGGACCATTTTAATCAGTTTTATTGATTCATGCTTTCAGTTCTTATTCAGTTAAAAACAAGGCACATTAAATACATCCTCTTATTGCTCTATAAATGCATGCAGCTCATCCTGTATATCAAAAGTAATAAATAATGGCAATAAAACACCAAGACAGTTATAAAAATGACAATCTGGCCTCAAACACAGTATTTAACAGTCCAATCCGGAACAATACTCAACACATTACATAAAAGTGCCGGATGGAAAAACATGCGGTATGTATACATACCAACAAGCCCCTTGTTGTCAAATTTCTTTCATTTTAAAACACAGCAGTACAGTAGCATTCCACCAATTAACACATTGTAAAACAATCCTGCGAGTACTTTGTATTTACCATTCATTATATGACAATCTTCCAAAGAGATACAAAAAAGGAGGGGGGCTAGGGTGGCATTTAATCAAGTAATTCTGAGTCTTTAATTTTACTGAATCAAGCAGGTGTAGGATGATGCACACAACTTCTTTCACTTCCCCCTACAAAACAGAGATGTGCGTTTTATTCTGCTAGAAGAAAAGAAAGCAAGGGGAAATGGCACAGAGAGATCAAACCCCCAATGAAGAGCATGCATCTAAATTACAAAAGAAAAGCCAAACAGACATTCACTTTCATGACATGACTGCACCTGTTTAACTAAAAAGAAAAGAAAAAGAGAGAGAAAACCAGCAAGAACGAAGCTAGCAAAAGGCACAACTAGACATCACTGTTATCATGGAGAAGGAGCCTATTTAGAAAGACATACTGAGCAAAAGCAGTTACTCTCATCCCTTGCCAGGTTAAACTTTGTTGTCAAAGAAATGGATGCTTTGATGGACACATAGATGAGGGACATACATTTCTTGATCACCGGCATTAAAAGGGGGAGGGTAATTTTAAAATGCCACTTTGTTAGAAGTTAAATAAAATCATTGGCACCTTCTTCGGGCACAGCTATAACAAACACTCATTTCTTATACACTTCAAATACACGAAAAAGATAGTTTTTGATTACTCCCCTCTGAGCTGATTTTTCTGTACTTAATGCAAAGAGATGAAACCAGATATGTAAAAAGAGTCCATTATGTCTTGGCAGGATGGAGGTGAAGCAGTCAAAAGACTGACAGCACCAAACAATCATTTGCGCTTAGAGAGAAAGGATCCACAAATGGTCAAGTTCACATGAAGATTTACTTTGTGTCCATGCTCAGGGGCTGAACCAAGAGAACTCTGTCAATTTGTAAAAAGTAGATCTCTGAAGCACACTGATTATATCAAAAACAAATGGAGAAAAAGATTCTCACTGGATTGCATAAGATACCCTCCCCCCAAGAATACTGCAGTTTTTTCTTTTCTTTTTTATCAGAACCTTGATCCATATATTCAAACTTGCACAAAATTTAAAAATGTCATTTATAGATGCAAATGTCTCCCTCTGAACTTAGCTATAGGGTTGCTTTTACATTCCAGTGTCTATTTCTAGCAGTAGCATGTCTCTTTGCCTTTCACATTTGCATAGAGGGTGTTTTTTTAAAGAAGAATAAAAGTTGAAAAGCATTGTTTATAAAACATTAGCACATTGTAACAATTCATCTGACGAAAATATTTTGACCAAAACCAAAATCTCCAGGCTATACCGAATTGTTTGTCCCAACTCGATTAGACCCACCAAAACAATGTTATTTACATAAGCATTGACATTCATTCCAGCAATTAATTCAGTGGGCCTACTCTAATCAGACTGGCAATTGTATTTAGGCCCTTGCGGAAGTGACACTTCTAGCTCACTTCTAGATCTATCAAAGACCAATTCGCACATTTCGCTTTGAGACATGTTCTTCTTTGTGTCAGTCAGCAATCAAAACAACAATGTAGGAAAGGATTTCAGCCTAAAAGTTCCAAGACTGTAAATCTTATCCATATAGAGATTTGAAGGAACATCACCTTGAACAAAAAAAATGAACTTGAGTAAATGGAGAGGTTCAAGACAAAAATTCTACTGCTAACATTTTTTCTGTTTATTTTAAATCTAATTTTATTTATATGCTGCCTTTCTCCTGGAGTGGGATCCAAGATGGCTCACAGATGCCTTTGCTTCATGTTAGGAAAGAAACAGTCCCAAACCTCCTAAGGTTATCCAACGTAATTATTTTGTGCGTCCAGTACAGATGAACAGATCAGACAATTTGGATGTATGTGTTAAATCCTTTACAAAAAGAAAATTAACAGCAAAGGGAAAACACCTAGTGCAGTAAATACCTTACCACCAAATAGGCAATTACCAGGGAAGGGGCAGAGGTGGAAATTCCACCTGTGTTACGGTATTACATTTTTCCATGGTGGGACAATAGGCACATGTTTGTTTAAAGCTATCCTTATGATGTGCTTCTAATGTGATGCTGCCTCGATGTGCTTTTCAGAAATTAATTCAACTCAGCTGGTGTACAGGACATAGTTATTAAAATTTTAGTAGTTTCAATGAGACTTAACTATGTGTATGTCCAATGTTGGTAAAACTAAGTCTGGCAGCATTTAAATATTCCTTAGCAGGACTTTCATATTGATTGGGGTGATATTCTACCAAAAAAAAAATTCCTAGATACAGATGCTCTTATTCTTTCTAATGGTAAATCACTCATTTGACATGCACATTTTGTAGACTTGCAACAATTCTAAAAGTATTATTAAGCCAAAGGTTCTAGGAAAAGGGTGAATATTTATCACAAGACACTTCCAAGAAGAGGGCACACAATGCATGCTGGCACCTTCCACTTTCGCCAGTTCAGGTTGGCAAGTTGTGAAAAGGAGGGTGGGGACCCCCTTGTGAGACACAGAAGATGAATCATTCTCACTGCTGTGCGGACATCAGAGTGAAATTAGCCCAGAAAAAAAGATATCTCAGCTCCCTCTCTTCCTTTCTCCAAATGCTTGTCCATCATTGATTCTGTGCAAAGCAGACACAATATATGCTCATTTAGCAGGCCACAAGTCAGAGCAGCAGGGCCTTTACAGTAAACATGAAGAAAGAGAACTGCAGCGATGCGGTTTTCTGCACAGTTGCTCAGCATAAGACAGATTTGAGTAGAAGAAGCAGTGACATCTGAAAGCACTGGAATGTTTTTTACAGCAGCAAGAGAGGCAGCTACACGGGACACCATTCTGTTGCTCTAAGCTCCCAAAACTCACAGTCCACCTCCACTCCGATCCACTGAAATCACTTCACGCCGACAAATGTTCTCTTCCGCGGCTTTCATAAGTACGGCTAGCCGGCTTCCAGAAATAGATCCTTTCTGAATAGCAGTCATGAGCTAAGGAGACAAGATCGAAGGGACTTTGATATTACTTCTGTTTATTCTCATACATAAACACATATTCTCATGCATATAGTAATATCTGGCATGAAAGGGTAAAACGAATTTGCACTCAAACACCTTCTTGGTGGTTACTCCTTGACTCAGGAACTCCATTTCCAAAGAGGTTAGGGCTTGATATACTTTCACAGACAGGTAAAAGCCTTTGTGTTTCAGGAGGCTTTGGGAAACTGACTGATCTAAAGGAAAGGTCTTTGTTTAATGAACTTAATGGTCTCTTTTAATGGTTTATGTTTTTAAAATGTTTTGGTTACTATGAAATGTTTTTGCATTTTTTAAATTTTGTAAGTTTTGACTTTTTGGATATGTTTGTTTTTAACTGTTATAAGCTGCCTTGAGTCCTAAACTGGATAAATGTTATATAAATGAAGATGATGAGCCAATGAAAGCAAGGTGTGTGAGGAACCTGGGGTCTGCAAAGATTGTTGAGTTCAAAATCCTATCAGCCCCTGACACCACAGAAAAAGGTGAAGAATGCTGGGAATTGCAGACTACTATTTTCTGGAAGATTACAAGTTCTGAACCACTGCCCTAGCTCATCTAGCACAGATTTTTAAATATTCATCACTCTTAAGTTTCCAAAAACTTGCATTCAATCTTCCCCAAATGTCTCTAGTATTCTCACAGGGTATGTACACTTGCCTATTAGTAATCTGACATTACATGGGGGTTCACTCATTATTTTTCAAGTGAGAAAGTACCAGAAATCTATAGAACAACCAGGAAACCCTGCTTTTCTTGCCCTATATATCCATTTCACGCTGGGGTTGAGTCATGTTATATCAGCATGACAGCAAACGCTACAAGCCACATTCTTATGTTACTTTTCTGAGTTCTTTCTCAAGGGCTGAAGTAGAGATGAGTGAACAATTTGCAATGCATTATTTAGCCTCTTTTACTGTTTGTGAGCAATCAGGAATCCCTCCAGGATATACATATATATAGGTTTTATTTGATTACTCCTGACTTCAAAGTTAATTCATTGGCTTGCCAGAGAAACCATGGTCAAGTCTTTATTGGAAGCCTTCTGGCTACTTGTGATAGGCCAGGACATTCAAGCAAGTGCATCTGCTTTGTCTGAAAGACTAGATCAACGCAAACAGATGCATTTATTTCTTTAGCACTATTATGTAGATGCCACTTTAAAAGAATGACACTATATATCTCTACCCTACAGGCTTACAATCCAGAAGTCAAACACAGGGGCAGAAATAGGAAGACTAGTTTAAGCTGCTGTTAAACTAGTTGTATAGCTCCATCATATGTATTCAAGAAAAGCTCTCGTATTCCAAAGCCCTACCTGAAGAAAAATATTTTGAAAGAATGAAAAAAGCTATCCTTTTAATCAGTCGGTCCATGATAATAATAAACTTTACCCAGGGATTCAGTGAGGGCAAATAGTACACTCCTTGTGGAGCAGTAATACTCCAGAAATGCATGTGAGGGAAATCACTTATTTGGAGGGGTTCCTAACCCCTCACTATCAAAATATGTTTTACAATTTGGCGAGAGAGGTGCACAAGTAAACTCCCAGTATGCATTTTGAAGTGTGGGAGCAAACTCATCTAATTCAGCTCAAATAACTCAATATGAACATTTTCTAGTTGGAGATTTATTGTATTGATTTCAAATAGTAGGAGGCAAGCAGGCATGGGATAATTTCAATACAATGGATTTTATATTTAAAAGGCTTCTGTGGCATCTAACTCAGGATCCCAGCCATTCCAGTTCCTACACTGTCCCTGTACTACCTGACCTCTTTGCCACTACACATACAATAGTTCACCATCATAATCTACTGTCTTTATTTAGTGGGGGAGGAGTGCATGCACTTTTTCTGAATCCTAGCTTCAAAGCTATTGGATTTCCAGTAACATAAACAGAGATGTCTCTGATTGCACAGTTTCTATTAAAATGTTGTTTAGTGTGAACCAGGAAGTCGCCTAACCAGACAACGTGATCTTGTATTTCCCCTTTCCAGCAACTTGATCCTATTAACCTCACATTACAAAACCAGCCCTTCGAGGATAGGACTCTAAATAAAGAAGGAACCAGGCATGACAGGCATCTGTGGGGAGCAAACTTTCATTACTCCCATCTGATGTTTGCCTCATGTTAATGAGAAATTACCTAAAAGATGCCTAATCAAGTCACTTCCAGTTACTGACCGGTAAATTTGAATTTCCATCCTTCCTATGGGCTTTCTGTTAACCACAAAGATTATGAAAAATTCCATCCACTGAGGATCTGGAATGAAGTTAGTGCTAGATTTGGCTTTGGTGAATTCTTCCAGGAATTTAGGTCCACCAGTTGACCATTTCTGGACTTCTCCTTACTTCAGTCTTTAATAACACACACAACTGATAACATGATTGGATTTAATTCTTTTTGGCCAACTTGAGACTGAGGCCTTGCCTGGATCACATTTCAAGGATATCAAAAGAAGTTCTGGAAAAGAGGCATGGCTTTCCACACAGGTATAAGGGATAAACCAGACCTTCCTCATGTTCGGGTTAATGAATTAGTCCCCTTTTATACTGCCATGTAAAATCAAGATGATCTGTTTTGAACTGGATTATATGGCAATGTAGACTCATATAATCCAGTTTAAAGCAGATAATGTGGATTATCTGCTTTGATAATATGGATTGTATGGCAGTGTAGAAGGGACCTTAATGAGTAGTGAAAGGAGACTTCCTTCTTTCTTTATAAGAACTTTCTAATAAAAAATTGACCAATTTTGCTTTTTTCTTTCTACTGCTTAGACTCCGATCCTTTCTGTGTTGTGCTGTTTAGCTTGCAAGTTTGATAAAAAGATCTGTCTTATAACTTTGGTGGCTGGGGATGGGGTAAAACTGCATTTTGAAACAACAAGTAATGTTATATATGATGCATGGGAAGCACATGGTGAGTTCTAAAGGAGGAACAGAGCACTTAAATAAGACTCAGCAGGATAAACTGTTTCAACGTCTTACATGACAGCACATTCAAACAAGCCAAATAGTATCCAAATACAATTACAAAGCAAGAGGGCTGCTGATGTTGAAGAAAACTGCCTCATTAAAAATAAAATAATAAATTAAAGGCTATTTGTTTAGGGTTGTGAGAATAAATAAAATAGTGGGTGTTAATGTTAGAGCTCTTTTTAAAAAATCACAGCACAATTTAAATCACCAGTCCTAACACTCTCTAAAATGTATTTACTCTGATAATTTATTTTACAAAGTCTGAGGCGAATACATATCATATCTGTGACTCTGGAGTGTATGTTCACAGACTCTGGACACAACCGGTAAAAATTTCTGCATTTAGATTCAACAGCGCTCTCATCCCCAGCCCATCTGGAGAGAGACAATTACCATTTCCCCTTGCCTTGATCTTGTTTGTTTAACTTGACACAGTGAAGAAAGGGCTGACATTGACCAAAATCCCAAGCATTAATTTATCTCATGTTCTGCATTCATCATTGCCATAGTGCAGGAAGGACCTGGCAGTCATCTGACATACCTGACCATGAAAGGCCCTACTAACAAAAAAAACCTGGCTAGCAAAAGAAAACAAATTAGCTGCTGCTGCATGAAAACAGTCAAATGGACGCTTAGAAACATGTCAGAACCTTACCTTTAAAACTTCAGGTTGTACATTTTACAGGATCTTGATTTTGAAACGAGAAAAGTGTTCCACCTTTTGCATTTCTAAAATCATACACGATTGCTTCCCCTTTCTGTCTATAGTTCAAAATGGCATAGTGTGACTCAGCCCTCTTCTACACTGCTACATAAAATCCAGATTATCTGCTTTGAACTGGATATGGAAGTATTGATTCATATAATCCTGTTCAAAACAATGTGGATTGTCTGCTTTGATAATCTGAATCATATGGATGGCAATGAAGAAGGGGCCTCAGTTCAGCCACCATGGCAAAAACATAGTATAGTGGTCAAGAACTTCCTGCAAACTCAAATGTGCAGATTCCTTCCTCCACTTCATATGCACCAATTCTATCTGTCACTTTCTGGACATTTGATCATAACAGGTTGATATGAAATTTAGAAATATGAAAAACCACCCTTCACATGGCCAACTCATCAAACAGGTCTGCTAAACACATGATTGATCCAGGATTTTAATGTATGTTAACTTGTGGCCCCAGTACTGGAGTAGGCAAGATCAGAAGATCCCGGAAATAATGTTCAAAGACTAGAAGGTTCTGATATCGGCTTCATACATACAAACACGGTATAAAAGTGGGAGTCCTCTTATATTATTTTATTGGTGTCGCTGTTGAAAGAAACTAACAATATTAATAATAAAAAGCCTGGCTATCGTGACCTTTAGATTAAGGGTTGTGGGCATGTGAACTACCACCACACTTTGTTCTTGCACAGAGCCAGTAGAACATTATTTCACAGGGAGGGAATTGCTAAAAGGTGCTACATAAAAGAAGTAGGAAGTTGGTATGAAATATGTTGACTTACAGTGGGGTTTACTTTCTAGAACAATGCATCATAATAGATTGCACTCTCTTCATGGAATCGAATGACTATTTTCCATCTTGTATCAATTTTTAAAGACAGTTGATTTGCCACTCTAAAAATCAAATCTGTTCCAAGAAATTAATGCCTATGCAATTTTCCAGTAATCCTGCCTTCCACAGTATTAACAAAAAATAAACATTGTGAGTAATTAGACATACATACTTGATTTGCTGGTTTTCTTGTACAGACATAAGCGAACACACAAACACACACACACACACACACAAAATAAAAAAATAAGTTGAAGCACTCACTTGCAAAAATTCATTGAGTTCAACCTGCCCGTTTTTGTTCAAATCCACTTCAGTCAAAATCTCATGGAGTGCACTTTCATTAATTTGAAAGTTGATGCTCTATGAAGTATATGAAAGAAAAAACCCACATGCTTGGATTAATACTACACTATTAATATCATGCCAGGCAATTTTGATATAATTTTTCTTATAACAGAGAGGAAGTAAAATGTTACCTCTAACACACGCTGAACGTCCAAAATGGTAATAAAACCTTTGCTTTCCTTATCAAACATGTGGAACCTCTTTTTGTATCTGCAAGATTGGATTACTCATGAAAAAGGTGTACAAATAGGAAAAGCAGTTTAAAATAGTGTTTTTTAATAGGTGGGTCCTTTATAACTATGAGGGCCCCTTGTTCCTTGTATTCTCACAATACTTTCACAGCAATTTTCTAGACCTACCCCTCAAAAAATTCTGCATTTATTTTCACCAGCTCTAAAAACTTCCTCATCCTAACATTTCCCCTTTAAATTCCATTTCATACCACCCTCACCAATGGCAAAGTCATAAAAATCTCAGGGAAGGACAAACAGCTCAATGGAAGAACACATAACTCACAGACATATGGTTCCAGGTTCAAACACCTCAAGCTCCATCTACACTGCCATTATAATGCAGATTGAACTGGATTATATGGCAGTGTAGACTCATATAATTCAGTTTAAATAAAGTTCAATCTGAATTATATGAGGCCTGTTCCACACTGCCCTTATATCCTAGGATCTGATCCAAGATTATCTGCTTATCACAGATTATCTGGAAGTGGAGACTCATATAATCCAGTTCAAAGCAGATAACCTGGGATCAGATTTTGTGATATAGGGCACTGTAGAAGGAACCTGAGTCTACAGTGACCACAGAGGCGGTCCAACCATAAGGCGAAATAGGCATTTGCCTGTGGCGCCATCGTCCCGGGGGCAGCATCGTCCTGGGAGGAGGGCACCACTCTCCACCTCCTTCTCTTTCGGGCCTTCCAGCGACCGTGCTGGGCCTTCCGGCCGGCGCAGACCCACCTTCGCACCATGCAAGCCCACCTTTGGGGCCTTCAGAGATTGTGAGGTCTGTAGGAACTTGGAAGCTAGGTATGTGGGGTTTATATATCTGTAGAAGGTCCAGGGTGGGAGAAAGAACTTTTCTTTGAAGCAGGTGTGAATGTTGTAATTAATCACCTTGATTAGCATTTAATGGCCCTGTGGCTTCAAGGCCTGGCTTCTTCTTGCCTGGGAGAATCTTTTTTTGGGAGGAGTTAGCTGTCCCTGATTGTTTACTGTCTGGATTTCTTCTGTTTTCAGAGTGTTGTTCTTTATTTATTGTCCTGATTTTAGAGGGTTTTTTTAATACTGAGGGCTATCTGGGTTATCTAAGTCCACACAGCCCTATATCCCTGTTCAATGTTTAGTGCTAAATTTGCAAATATAGTAATTCCTACATAACATTACCATGTATTGAACTGCTTTTTCTATTGATTTGTTGTAAAACATGATGTTTTGGTGCTTAATTTTTAAAATAATAATGTAATTTGATGTTTTATAGGCTTTTCCTTTATACTTCCTTATTATCCAACATTTTCGCTTATCCAACGCTTTTATTTTTCAGTGATTGGTTTGGGGGGGGCGCCAAAATTCTGTTCGCCTACACTTGAAAAATACCTAGGGCCGGCTCTGAGTGACCATATAATCTAGTTCTGACTTCATAATATGGTAGTGTAGGTGGGCCTTAGATGTCAAGTTAAGAGAATCTAAGATATTCATACTAAGAAAGATCTTTGTTTAAAGCAAGAAAGAGGAAGCTGAACTGTAATTCCTACCATCTCAGACCAATGGTCATGTTACCTGAGACCAGTGGTAGACTACAGATTTCTCAATCCATTTGAGGCTCGTGTTATAAAGCAGAAGGACAAGATAGATCAACTATCTCAGGTTGTATGGCAGGTAGCTTTCTAACCCAATCCTACCATTCTCAGCCTAAAATAGAAAACACAACCTTCTTAGTCTGTCAAGGAGCAGAATAAGAATTGCTCAGACTGCCTATGAACATATCAAAGAAACAAAGGGAATATACTAGTGGTAGCAAAGTCGAGTGGGCTTGATGTTATAGCTCAGCAATAATGGCTGAAAGTCTTGTTATTAAAGTTCCCACCAGTCCATCGGGGATTCAACCTTGAGTACAGAAACTAACAGAGGCTAATACAATATCTTTACCTTTCAATATCCCTTGGGGACAGAGTGATTTCACTACGATCCGTCAATTGCTCTGACCGTGCCTTGTAGCCCATTTCATAGTAAAGGAACTTCTTTGCCTCCTCAAGCTGCTCCTGAACAGAGAGAGCAGCACACAGTCTCAGCTCTAGGGTAACAGCAAATATTTACATTCTGAATTTCTTCTTTGCTGTAATGTTTTACTGGCTCCTTTCACTTAATTATAATTGCCGGTCCTTAGAGGAATATCAGCAGTTGATGACCAAAAAGTGCTTAAAGGTGAACAAGGTAATTAAGATTAGGCAGCATTTCATGCTTCAGTTAGATCACTGGTTCGGTTGTACAAGTGTTGATTATCAAGCGATAATTACTCCACGAGACGTGCAATGTAAAGATTTTTAGGGCTGTATCACACTCTTAATCTATGCGTGCGACTCACAGTGATGGCAGCAAGACCTGTGCTTGCAGACAAAAGGGCCGAGAGGTGGCCTTTAAATTTAATGCTGCTATCATATATAGCTACAATTAATACCCTAAGTGGCAAGTGGAAAGCTTTGAGATATCTAATTTTTGACGCTTCTGGCATTTGTTGATTGCTGTGTTCAGGCAGCAGGACAACTATGCAGCTCAAGGTTTGGAGCCTTTAAATGCTTTCTTCTCCCCACCAAGCCTTTTTACCTTTTACATATATTTCCCTATGTGCTCAGCACTGTTGACCACCCTTAAATTATTCAAGCCTCTGATCATGTGAAAGCAGGAATCTATAACTGAGAGTCTGACAAAAAACATCTTTCCTATAGCCTATGAATTATACACACTTTCATATTTTTGTTCTGGGGGTCTGAAAACAATGATATTGGAATGCCATTTTCCATGCCGGTGAGAATTAACCACTTAAAAACACCACACATAAAAGGCGCAACCTCCTCTCCAGGTATTTGTATGCTATACAGTATTTTTTCCACCCCACTCTGATTGTACCTTCTTCTTCTGTTCACTCCATTTCAGTCTTTTCCCCATGATCTCAATGATTCTTGGTAAGGCTTCATCAGCTGCTTGTACATTCAGGAAAGCCAAACGTGTGCGGCGGGCAATCATATCCACGGCAGTGCAGGCATACTCTTGGATCCCATATTCAATCTACAGTATTGAAAGAGACCAAACAAAAGATCAATTAGACTTTGAAAAACAGAACACAGAAATTGCATTTTCCCAGCCCCTAAATGGCTATGAAGTGGGCAGCAGTGTAGTGCATCACATCATGAAGCACATTCCCTTCCACAATGAGAACTAAAAAGTCTACACTTGTGCAATTTGCTATATCACCAATAGGATTCTGGTCATAATTTTACAAAACTGGAAATCTAATAATACAGTGAATAAGTATCTTCTGATATTGATGCCTCAGGGAAAACTAATTTATGTGAGACCAAAATTTAAAACAATTTGGTTTAATTTTTCCCAATTTATCTGGAATATGGATATGTTGATATTATCAAAGTAGATCACAATATAAATAGGATTTGATTACTTTTTTCTTCCTTTTTAATTTCCTAACCATGAAAAAACATATTTCCCAACTGAAAGCTCATTCTCTTTAGGCTATAGTACTCTCATTTACTATCACAAGTTAGAAGAAGGAGGAATCTAAGCTACTTGACATTTTATTATAGGACAATAGAAAACAGAAACAGAAACACTAAGAAAGAAAAGGGGTGGGGAAGATAAAACACTCTATCATACCTCCGATTCAATGTAAGGAAATTCTGACACGAGACGTTTTCCAACAATAGGCCATCTCTTTCCAGTCACCTGAGCTAACTTGGCTACTTCAAAAGCTTTGTCTCCAAATGTATTTGAAAGATGTTGAGCCACCTATGGAATTGAGAGCAGGTTATACAGCTTATACTTCCTGAAATACGGCTTCACCTAGGACATGAGTGATTCCTAAGAACTGTCCTGTTGCCTGTAACAAATAGGCTGAAGAAGACACTGGATGCAAGATTATGTGGGAGGCAACTGACTACACCTGGAATGCTGAGACCAGCATTAATGCTACTTGCATGTATCAACTGAACAGTGACTAATGATGCTTTAGATTCCTGCTACTGTGATCAGGTTGGAAGAACAGATTTACCTGGAAGCGAGAAGTCACAAAGCTTGGATACTGTCAAAGTTCAGAGAGCATGCATACAGAATTACAAAGAAATTACAATAATAAAAAATCTAAAAAATCTGTTTAATATTGTTAATTTCTTAAAAAATGAACAAAAAAGAAACAAAAGAGTATTTTTGTTTTTATGGGAAGAGCTTATCATACATCCAGAAAAGAAAGCTTCTTCCTGTGAACTAGAAATGTTTTAAAGATTTACACTATTCTACAATGTATTTAAAATAAACACACACACAATACCACAAGTCTCACCTCGCTTTCCAGTCCATAATCCTGAACCAGACGGATATAAAGAGTAGGGCTCCAACCCTCTGCACCCTGAAGGAGAAGTCCTGAAGTCTTACATGGGCCAGCTTTGAGACCATGAGCTTTCACAGCAGCATCAATAGTATCTTCTGCCATTGAGCGATATGTTGTCCATTTCCCACCTGTGAACAAATAAAGGCAGTTCCCAAGTTATGAACAAGAGAGGTTTGTTCTCAAGTTGAATTTGTTTGTAAATCAGAACAGGTACGTTTTTTAAGTAGTGCCATCAGTCAAACATAGATACACACACACACATGCATTGGATAGCACAGGGAACGGTTAACACCCCTGTGATGTTTGTTTTGTTGTCTGTGCCCCAATTCAGTAGATTGCCCCCATGACAATTGGATTTTGAAAAAATTGGCCTGTAGTGGAAACAAGGATTGGCAAGAAAGCTTCAGCTAAGACACCTTTTCCCTAAGATAACTCTTTCAAGAGTGAATTTCCTTTCGTAGGGGTAGATTTATCTCACTTCCTGTTGTCTCGCCCCCATACTTAACTAAGAGTAAATTGGATTTTTATAATTCAGGGACTGCCTGCGTGGATATTATCATGACTTTCATCCGTTTTGTGCAAAAGATTCCGATAATATTATCATTTTATAATGGAGTGGGGAGCTGAATCTGAAGAGAAGGGCAGCCAATGACTTGTCTTTGCTCATCTCATTCTTTCCCTACATTGCGAAGTCTATGGGGAGGGAGGACAACCTGGAGCACTCAGCCATGTTTTCAGGTCTGTATTCTGTTGCCTCCTAAAGCATTGGCTGTATGTGCCTCAACTGCACCTTTCCCCTTTTGAGGAAGACAAGGGGGAGTCACTGTGGTTTCTTGGCTGAAAAGGCTCCTGTGAGCATCAAAGATTTCCCTTCCCCGGTCTCCCTTCTGAAGGGCCATGACTTCAGTGAGACACAGATCCCAGTAGGCTGGCAATTTCCTTCACAGTTTCTAAGTGTCACAATTAGGAAATTTGGCATGCATTTGACTGTTTTCCTTTAACCAAATGATGGGATGTTCCAAGTTATACAACTCGTGAAGAATTTCTAGTATGTGTGTGTGAGACACAGAGAGAAAGAGATTGAAATTAGAAGTTTTGGTACCTGCTATGGTCACAAGTCCACTGTCACTAACATGTACCACATGGTTCCTGGAGATGGACTGTGTGTCTTTAGAATTGGGGTCTGTTACAAGGGGACGAATCCCACTCCATGCAGCTAAAACATCTCCTCTCCTCACTGTTGTTGAAAAGAGAAAAAGAAAAACTTATTAGAAAAGTCTTCCAAAGAAGGGTTTTTAAAACAATATATGCTCTAAGTGCCACCAAAAAAGAAAAGAAAGATGTTTACCACAATTTCTTAAATGTCATTTCAGAGAAATAATGCTGCCAGACTCCACAAATGTTAATGGCAGAAAGGCAAAAAAAGACAGAGAGGGGGGAGAAGGAAGTACAAATCTTTTGATTTAATAAAACCTAATGTTTAAGCAGGCTTTGAGAAACCTCACAACAATACTATGACAGAATTAGAAAGGGTTACCATACTTGCTTCACATAATGTCATAGGAGATGAGACAAGATACCTAAAATGAGAATCTAAATCAAGGAAAGTCAAAAATGAAATTTTAATTGATCTAAAAACAAAACAAAACTGGGGCCCATCCAGATCTTAACACAATGGAAACTCTTAAGTACTGAAAAATTATGAAAACTCCCAAACACTAAAACATTTTAAAGCTAAATTCTCTTAGGCTTTCAGAAGAAATATAGATTTTATACAATTCACCCCCAAATGAACAGTGAATAATGCTTTTCATTTATGCTGACCTGCTGTCTATTCTTTAGTTATACTCGTGCCCTGCACCCGTGGAAATATACAGCAGTGTGGGGAAACAGACAAAATACAAGTTATCTTGAACCCATTGAGATATATGCTTGTAGGTATATGTTTATTTATCATGTAACATATGACACATAGACATGTAAAACATGGTACGTTTGTATTTCAGTACGTTCAAGATTACTAATAAAAATTTATTTTAAAAAGATTACTAAAATGTTGAGAGAATTACTAAAAAATTGAGATAATTTAACTTTCTAGCAATCCTTACTGTTTTCAACAAGTGATATATAAAATGGCATAATTAATTACAGGGATATAATAAAGTATTCCAAAAGATTCAAAGGGGTTTATGTTTTTCTTTTTCTTACAATGCAGTTCACCATTTCGGACAGAATGAGTTCCTTTCCCTTCTGTAGGCTTTCATATATTTGCAAAACTATCAGGTGTCTAAATTGCCAAATCAATTTTTCAAAACTGACTAGTAAATTTCAAAATTTAAAAGCAAAAAATAATTTTGAGTCTATATTTGAGACATCATCTCAAATATATATATATATTGGATTATGATTTTTTCTTATAATCTATCAGCAGGATTAAAATGAGAACAAGACACGTTTACTAAACTAAAGAAGGAACATTTGGTGTTCCTGTGCTTTTAAAATGACCTCACATGATGTGAAGAAAATGAATGTAAAATTATTTATAAATGGCACTGGGCTCTCATGAAAACTTCCTAAATTATTGTTTTTTAAAAAAATACCCTTGGTTGGAGAGGGTGTTATAAATAGAATATAATCCTAAGTGGCAAAAGTGCCCCTGAGATATGAAGGTTTTGGAAAACAGAACTTAATTTTCTATAAAAAATGTTAAATGAAATGTGGAGCATTTTTGAAGCTTTCCATATTTAATAGTCTCGGTATTTCAACATAAGGAATTTATTTGAATGACAATAGCTAGACTGCAAAGTTTAAAAATAACTAAGAATTTTGTGAATTTTGAACATTATCTTTGGTTGATAAATGAAAGTACCAACTGAGATCTACATTAAAAATTACAGCTGCGAAAAATTTACTGATGTGTGGCACCCTTTTATTATGTTTGCTGGAAAAAATATTGTTAGCGCACTAAAATTCTGAAAATGTCTGCTTTGTCTATTTACTGATGGTCTTGACACAATCTATCCAAAAACAAACAAACAAAAAAGGGTGGGAAAGAAAGCATTGTGTTTAAGGTATTTCTCCAGTAATTTGATTGCCATATCTTTTATTTGAAATACATTGTTTTAATTTTTTAAAGTTACAATGGAAGAAAGAATGCCAAGATAGCCAAGCTTTGGCTTAGGGCTTCGATGCAAAATTAATATTTTAAATCCAGTTAAAAAGTATGATTTAAAAGTAAAACAGTGCTGCCATTCTACTTACAAGCAACATTGTCACCAACCTTTCCCACTATTAGGAAATATCTGGGGCAACTACTTGCTGTAAATTGCTTTGTTCCATAGTAGCAAAATGAGAACAAGGCACCAAATGTGACTGAAACTTTCATTTCATCTAACTACTAATTTTGAACCCAAATTACACCATACACATGGCAGACAGGTCATTTGCATGCATTGTTTCTAGTAAGACCCATTCTCAGCTTTTCACAATATTAGAAATCTTTCTATGGCAGTAGAATGTAAAACCATGGCACCCAAAGACCAACCCAGAAGAATCATTTCTCACATGCATATGATGCAATCTGCACTTGGCCTGTTGCATATGAGTTGCTCAAGATTTCATCTGCCAATACCAGACCTTGAGAAAGAATATCAAGTCATTTGCTGCAGGGTGTTTGAGGAGACAGAAATGTCAATGATTTCAATAAGGGAAGGAGGCCGATGAAATCTGAAATTTCACCCTTTAAGTTCCATGAATTGTGTGTGTTAAATATTAAAATTACACTTTCAACTACCTCAAGGTTTCCCTAGGATCAGGAAGGGGTTGCAGCAACACAGATCAATACTATTTAGTTGTCACCAGTTGTCAGTTTATCTAATTTTGCTTGAAAAAGTGTTCAGCCTTTTCCTTTATTTTTTCCCCCCAATGCTTGTGATTTAGTCATTTACTCTCTCTGTATCTGCATGCGCCTCTAAATAGCCTGTTGACTTATGGTGACCCCTGAATTTCACAGGCTTTTCTTAGGTAAGGAATACTCTGGGGTGGTTTTACCAGTTCCTTCCTCTGAAGTATAGCCTACAGCATCTGGTTTTCACTGGTGGTCTTCCCCTCTAAGTACTAATCGGGGTTGACCATGCTGAGCTTTGAAGGGTAGAGGGCATCTGGTGCATTCAGACTATTTAACCCCCATATTCTCCCTCATGTTGGCAAGAGGTCTCCTTGCCTACTCCAAAGGACAGAAAAGGAAAACTTCTGAGATAATAAAAGAGAAAACAGAATATACATTACAATATTTCTTTCTTGGTGCACATGGCTACAGCTGTTTTGTCATCTCATACAGAAAAGTCAATGAGTACAGCAGCCACAGATCACAGACAAAGAACAGGGATTATGTGCTTCCCTCTACAGCAAGATCATATTGTTAGCATTTTAAAAAATAAATGGATGGATTCTCACTCAAATACCCATACAAAGGTTTTTATTTTTTTCTAAAGACAAATCCTTAGTCTCTATCTCTCTCCTCTTTTCTTGCCAGGAGAAATCTTGCTACTTGCCTCTACTAAATGAAAGCACGTCTTAGAAAATCTGTTAATTTCATCACCATGGACAAGGGCCATCACAAACAAGGCCTATGAGTACACTGGAGGCAGAGGAGAGGTTTTTTTTTTTAGTGAGACTGCTTTTTTGTTTTGTCTTAAAGATACTCCTTTCACAGGAGTGTTAACAGAAAAATCAATAAGGCCTTGTAAAAATATCCTGAAAGAGCAGAGAAGAGATCTGAGAAATCAATGTTGTTCTGCCAGCATGTTTAACCCACCAAAATGAAGTGCTAATCACAGAAATAAGATACCATATTACATTTATAAATTAATGAAACTAGAAAAAGCAGCATGTGTGGCACTATAATTAAACAGCTGGAACACATCCAAGCCTGTGTAAGTTGATAACCCTGCCACTGTCTTTGGCAGCAAAAAGGCAGGTCTGCAGTGAGTTGATATGGCCAGCACAATTGTTAATTCTCTAACAGACAATCTATAAACACGACTAATTACACATGTGGAAAACAGTGCGCAGCCCAGGTTGGTTACTTTCAAAAGCATTAAATGCTCACAAAAACTACTTCTGCAGAACTGCCCTGCTGGAAAGAAAATCTGTCTTAATCAATCCTCCAAGCTGTAGCTTTGTAGAAGCAACCACCTTTCCTGACAAACCACAGCTTCTTCTTCTTCTTTTAATTTCTGCACGAGGGACCTAATGATAGGGTTTTTTTTTTCTGCTTCTGTAGACCATTTTTCTTTAATGGCTACAACAATAACAGAACTATCAATTACCCATTTCAAGGAAGAACAAACAAGCAATCCTGAATTTTCACTCTGAAGGGGAGGTTTCTGAATATGAATATTCAGCCTCTATCAACACCTACAAAGGGCAACTCAGAGTTCATGCTTTTTTGTAGAATCACCTTAACAAGAGTGGATGATTCAGGGGGTTGGTAATGAAATCTGATGTGTTTTATACCTCTCAGTTCTCAAACCTATTTCTATTTGGAAAATCATCAGGAAATTCTGCAACAGTCTATATTAA
Source organism: Anolis carolinensis (assembly GCF_035594765.1). Taxonomy (NCBI): domain Eukaryota; kingdom Metazoa; phylum Chordata; class Lepidosauria; order Squamata; family Anolidae; genus Anolis; species Anolis carolinensis. Next base: position 221,023,677 of record NC_085841.1, read on the forward strand.
ACAACTAACAAATAGACAAGCCTCCCAAAGGCAACAACAACTAAGGAAAGGTAGAGAAAGATAACAGAAAGAGGTGCCGGGGGGGGGGGGGTTAAGTTCAACCCACCCCCTCCCCTGCAATAAAGCTATGCAAGGTAATGATACAACAGCTCACAACTCAAGTAGAGATATCCTTTTTTTCTAATGGTACATTTTTCTCTTAATGTTTGTTCACTTTGTATTAATTCTGATATTTTATCTGGATTTAGTATTCTTCTGGAGCTGTGAATAGGATGGTTAGAATGGCATACTCACTTATGGATTGGAAACAACATAGAGGTGATTATTCATTAACAGTAATAAGGCAGGTTGTGCCAGTGGCTAGGAATCCCTTTCCCAGTCCACTATTGCAAGTACCAATTGGGAATCCATCCCTTCTGTTCTTTGTACACAGAGAAGAGGAGCAAAGCTGGTTGTTCTTAGCTGCAATTTAGAGAAGGCAGCTGGACACTAAACTCTGTTCTCAGCACTGGATAAGAGCACTTCATTCTTCATATCCGTTTGTTAAAATATGAAATGGAGGAGCTCCATCAACCATAACAGGTATGAATCAATGACATTAGTAAATAGGGCTGATGTGCAGATACACCCTCCAATAAGTTTCCCACTCCTATAACATACAGCCTTTACCTTATAGTTCTCAAAATAAATCTCCATCCCAGTGTTGGAGTAACTTTCTAGAATCTCCATCTCTTAAATGGTTGAATCCAGGGATTGTTGAAACATCAGACTAGCCTTACTTTGTACAGCACTACCATATGAATTATTTTTGCTCAAGTTAATTTTCTTAATGGAAAGAAGACATTTACAAATATAGAGGTGTCCTGGTATCAACCATCATTAGTGTTACAAATTACCTTCCACATCACAACTCAGATAGTTGCGAACTTCTGTCAAAATGAAGTTGATGTCTTCTTCTGTAGGAATTGGATGATGTGTGACTTCAGTTGCAGTGTCCGTGGTACCAGCAATAGTCATCTTTTGCCAGGGCAAGAAGAAAATCACTCGTCCATCACTAGTGGATGGGTCCAGGAGTCCCATGTTATCTGGGCTGTAATAGAAGGAAAGTCTCTGATCAGTCAAAAGTTTTGGTAAGCTTATCCTCAAGAGCAGGACAGCAATAATTTCCTGTTGTTTATCTTCTACTTTTGTTTTCATTTATATTTCATCATTCTTCCCAAGCTAGAACGCAAGGTGATTCTCAAGATTAAATACAAAGGTGAGGATAAAAGCACAAGAAATACAACTAACTAAATTATAATATTGAAATACAGTTGATTTTAATGCACACTAATTAAGGAAGTGAAGAAACAAACCATTAAAAACCAATTTCTCAGGAACAAATCAATTGCCAAACCTTGCCCAAATGAAAAAAGATTTGGCAGCTGGCAGAAGGACAAAAAGAAAGGGGGGTCCACAGTCTACAGCAGTGGTGTCAAGCATGTGGCCCTCCAGATGTTTGGAACTCCAACTCCCAGAAGCCCTACCCAGCTTGTCCAATAGCCAGCAATTCTGGGAGCCAGTCCAAAACACCTGGAGAGCCACAAGTTTTTCACCACTGGTCTACAAAAAAGCCTCTGGGAAATGCTGCTCAATCAATTGCAATAGTGTAAGGGAGAAGGCAGTATTTGATATATGTTTTCCACCTCAAAAATGAATTCAGGATTTCTTGAAGCTCTTATGTTTCCTTTACCATATAACACCCATCAATTACAATATGACTTATTCTTTGCTGAACATGTTCACTTAATTTATCTGCTATGTATATGACTTGCTTCAGTCCATTCATGGAGCTACAGTGCTGCACTGTGATGATCTGTGGTGGTGTGATACTATGAATGGATACCATTGCTTGGTGGTAAGAAACTCAGGCATTGTATACCTCATGCAAATATAGTGTATCTGTGTGCATGTGGCTTGCCTCCTGATCTTCAACCCTCCCAGTTACATGGACAGATATAACATGATAAGCTGGATTCAAAAGATTAGCAGAACTCTCACGTATAACCATAGAGGTGGGCATTTGATACAGATAGGATGGGGTGGAGGAATTGTCTTGTCGGTGGAGAAGCTCTGCCAGTAAGGGAGAACCTATATCTGCCCCAGCAGCCCACTTCCATCTGTGGCAAGCTCTGTGGAAGGAATGTTACTGGCAATAACAAGTGTTAAGTTCTGAATAGAGTTCAGAGATGGGGTGGGGCTGGTTTTGGATACGCCCAAAGCCAAAGCTGTTGCACTTTATGCAAGAACCCATTCAACTTTCCTACTTTGAAGCCAGTATACCTAATCTTCCTCCCATTGCTTCTTCGTGATGGTATATAAAAGGGTGGGTTAAAATAAAAAGAACAAACAAGCTAAAAAATGCAGAAATGTGCCTTCCACATCTTCTCTACTCTGTGGGGCTTAGGTTGAGCTGGTAGATGCCTCACTCTGCTTCGTCCCAACCCCATTTAGACTTGTTTTATCACATCAGGTTATAGCCAAGTCAACTTTATTTATAACCCGTCTCATCTCTCCTTGGAGACTCTGTAATTCAATAGTAGGTAATTCAAGCCTTCAAAAAGAAAAATTCTGTAGAAAACTAGCTTCTGTAAGAACAATGACAATGATAATGGTGATGAAAATAATATTAACTTAAGATTATCATATTCACCTCAAAGTAGAAACTCATTGAAAATCACGCATTTGTTTCTCTACACACACGTTATCCTTGTGAGAAAAAAATACCATGCAAGAAGCGTACCATATAGAGGATGACAATTACATACGTACACCTGAAGTCTACATTTAACACTAAGAAGTCTGTGAGATGATATTTATATACAGCTTAAGGATACATTTGGAGAAGTACAGCTTAAAAAGTGGGTGTCAACATGGACTTGTGCAAGGTAAACCATGGCAGACAAGTAATTACTTTCTGAAATGAAATCACTATTGATTTAGAGAGAGGCAGAAAAACTCAGGAATTTAATATACAGACTTAAACTATTCAGAAAACTTTTGACAAGTTTTCAAATAAGCTCTCTAAATTGGCTTAAAACAAGCAGAAATATAAAGGAACTACGTATAAAGGAACTTTGCAGAGACTGCTGGGAGATAATTTGCATTATGTTTTAATGTCACCAAAACATTGAAGGAATCAAAATGGAGAAAAAAAACAGCAAACTTTCACATCTCATTGTCTTTCCCATTTCTACCAGATCCATTTCATTGTTTTTCCAAGAATTTGGGTGCCAAACAAAAATACAATGTGGATAATGTTTTAGAACACAATAAAAGGGCGGACTAAGGTGTTCTGGGTAAAGCTTTATCTCAGACCACATCTGCACTGCCATATAATGCAGTTTTATAATGAGGTTTAACTGCCTTAAACTGCATTATATGGCAGTGTGGACAGGACCTGTCCCTCCTCTTTCACAAACTCCTCTTATGCAGACAATGGAAAGTCTTTTCAGTGGCTGCTCCCAGTCCAGGGAAATCTCATGTAAGGGAGTTCAGCTGTCCCCACCCTCATAGCTCTTTTTTAATGGTTGGAGCAGAAGGATTTTTATGGCATATGATGAATTTCGTCTATTATAATTTGAAAATATTTTAACTGCTTTAAGTTCATGTTTTAACTGGACTGTATGTCTTTTTTTAAAACTTGTTCTTCTAGTTACGTTTTCTCTGGCAATTCCTTTGTGCTAGTATTTTTTCCTTGGCCTCCTGGACAACAGATACCCTAGACTTTAGCTTCCCTGGCCCCATCTACACTGCCATTTAATGAAGTCTGAATTCCATTTTATGGTCAGTGTAGACTCACATAGTGCAGACTGAACTGCATTGAACTGGATTACAGTGTTCCCTCACTACTTCGCAGTTCACTTTTCGCGGATTCACTGTTTCGCGGTTTTTCAATAAACTCTAAAAGACTATTATAAATCATAAAAAAATATAATTTACAGCCTAAGGAAGGGAGGAAGAAGAAGGTGAAAGGAGAGAAAAGGAGCCCAAGCAGCAACAGGAGGAGAAGGAGGCGATTTATCAACACATAAAGAGGTTGATAAAGACTTAAAATAGTGTATAACTACTAAAGTAATGTATAAATATTAAAATAAATATAGTGTCCCTACTTTGCAGATTTTCACTTATTGCGGGTGGTCCTGGAACCTAACCCCAGCGATAAGTGAGGGAACACTGTATATGAATCTACACTGCCATTTAATCCAACTGAATTTTAATTAAAACAGCAGTATTGATGGGGTCCCTATCTTAATAATAATAATAATAATAATAATAATAATAATAATAATAATAATAATACTTTATTTTTATATCCCGCCACCATCTCCCCGAAGGGACTTGGGACGACTAACATGGGGCCAAGCCCAAAAGAACACAAAGTGTAGACAAATTAAAATATAAAACAAAGCAATCAAATAACAATAGCAGTATAACAGTCAAAAATGGATTCAAGCACAATTAAACAAATAAGACCATAAAAACAGAATAAAAAGTTATAAAAGACAATTTCACCACCAAAAGGATAAAATGGGGGGTTAGAACAAAGTGCATGATAGCTAAATTTTGGTAAAGTGCCTGGACAAGTGTCGCAAGGTTTCCTACACCTTCAGGGGGAGTGTGACCCTGTCGAGCACAGGTTGCCACCCTATGCCCTGATTGGCCGAGCGACTGACCTGGAGGACCTCTGTCTTGTCAGGATTGAGCTTCAGCTTGTTCGCCCTCATCCAGCCCATCACAGTGGCTAGACACTGGTCCAGAATCTGAGGGACTTCCTTGGATTTCAGTGGAAAAGAGTAGTAGAGTGTCATCCGCATAGAGATGGCACTGAACTCCTAAACCCCGGATGACTTCATCCAGCGGTTTCATGTAGATATTGAAAAGCATGGGGGACAGAATAGAACCTTGCGGGACGCCGCAGGCCAACGGCCAGGGGTCCGAGCAGGTGTCCCCCAGCTTCACCAACTGGGAACGGCCCTCCAGGAAAGACTGAGTAGCAGAGCAGTGCCCCCAATACCTATCCCAGAGAGCCAACCCAGAAGGATACCATGGTTGATGGTATCAAAAGCTGCTGAGATGTCCAAGAAAACCAGCAGGGCCACGCTCCCCCTATCCAGTTCCCTGCGGAGCTCATCCACCAGGTCCAGGTCTGAAGCCAGACTGCGACTAGTCTAGAAAATTGGTGTCATCTAGGAATCCCTGGAGCTGCGAGGCGACCACCCGTTCCAGCACCCTGCCCAAAAACGGAAGGGTCCTCTCCCAGTATCGAAGTGCCCTCAATATGTAAAGTTTGAAAATAACTTTACAGCCACTTGGGCCATCATTCATTCTGGACTATCACTCCAAGTCAAAGAACTACAAGGGCTATGCTAAACAAGTGCAGAACAATGCAATTTCTTCTTCTTTCATTCTATCCAACTAAGAAAGTAAAACATTGTTTGTATGGGGAAAATGGTCTTTTGAAATCCTGGCTATTTCTAAACTCTTTAATCCAGAAACAGTCACAGCATTCAATGAAATGTAAAATAGACCCCTGAGAAGAAATATGGACATGAGCTGACATTTCTCTTTGGAGGTTTTTAGAGAATGTAGTTTCTCTCTTGGTGGCCATTCTTCCTTCTACCTTGCCTTATTCTGCAGAGCAGTTATAACATTCTCTACTCCAGCCTTGGCATCTAGAAAAGTCAGGAATTCACCACCTCAGGTTGTAATCAAAAGACTACTTTAAAAAATCAAATGAATGCCTAGGAACACTCCATAGATTTTTAAATATTTGTTTTGCTTTAATGTTTCAACAGCAGCTTTCTATATGGTGCAAAGAGAATTGGCTTGGAAGTAAAAAGTACTTAGATGCACTCTAACTAATATAAAGTTTGATGTTTCCCAGCAACCCTACAAGAGGAAAAAAAAACATCCAAACCTACTGCGAGAGATGATACTTCTAAGCTTGTGTAGTAATGTTTTCTACTTACTCATAATTCTTGATTTTTAAAATAGATACACATGATGCCATGGGCCATGACAAGAAGGAACTATAAGACTGCAAGTGAGAAATGCCATTGAATATGATATTTTAAAAAGATTTATCTACAGAATAAGAGTACAACTAGATAAATACTTCCAGAATCTAATATAATTCAGCAGCATAATTTAATGACAACTCTTTTCCAAGTATGTTTAGAGTGGATTTCCAAGTAATGCCTAATTAGGAAACTAAGACACACTGAGGCTTCCCATTTCCTGGGAAAGACAGTATGAGTATAGCTTCTCTGGATGAGTTCTCTGTTTTTAAATATTTCAAGAAAGAGAACCACTAACAGTGATATGGCCAGAAGTCTGAAAGCAACAATTGGATTAAGGGTTGAAATGTATAAGGGATTACAGTCACACTAATATCATTCTGGGTGTGAGAAAGTCATGCGGTAGCTACTTAAGTGAGGACATGTATTGGAAGAACAGAATTAATGAGAGTAGAGGGAACACAGGGACTATTAATGAAGAATATAAAAATGTAAGAACCCACCGGGAAATGCTTGCAGTGTATTAACATTAAATTAATTAAATCTTATCTACATTTACACATAAAAAACCCTTTAAACTATTTACCATTTTCCCAGGATGATGTCAAAGTACTTTCCCAAAGAGACAAGTAGTTGTAATGAAATGATATGCATTTTCTGCTAAACAGGATTCAATTTGCACTGGGGGCAAAAACTTGTTGCTAAATTAATACATACATCTGAAATTTCAGTGAGGTGTATATATTTATGACAGAGACAAATTCTTTGGCTTATCTATCTTTAGGATGAAATCAGGGTAGTCTTCACTCAGCAGTGCTGTGAGTGATATATGGAGAGAGCAATTGCTTCTGAAAGAAGGTAATCTGAATATTGAAAGATGCTGAGGAATAGGGCAAAGATGGAAGCTGACACTGAGTTTATTACACAATAAATAACCAGATGTGCCCCACCTCACCACACACATGCAGTCCTGACTTCCGTATAAGACTGAAGATGTTGCAGCCCACTATAAAGCAGCATGAACTGCTCCCAAGCATTTATATGGTGAAATATTAAAAGGTCAAAATATTTGCAATTCAACTACGACTGTGCACTCTTTTTGCATGGAAGGTCTTTTGAGTACTCTTTTTGTTCATTATTGTAGGTAGGTGATGCAGTCAGTAGCCCTAGCAACCATGCGAGTCGCTGTGGGTAATCACCCCAGCTGTTCACTTTTAAGCATGCATAAATGCAAAGTGTAATAAAGATATCCTTGCCCTTGAATTATTATGTGGTTGAAGATTCCACTGCAAAGGAACCCTGAAGTGATATGTAACAGCTAGAGCTGGAAAACACCAACTGCTCAGCATACAAGGAGCAATTCCATATAATTGGGAACTGGGTACATCCAAATACCTGTGTTTTTGTCGAGATAGATCAGAAGAGAAGAAAACCCGCTGGTTGCCAACATTTGGGATTAGGAGATCCTATTTGGACATTGGTTCTATTGCGTGGGCATAAGCAACTGAAGCCTCCCACCAGCAAAGAAATCCAATTATGAGACATACACTGAGTTGGGATAACAAATGGCCACAACTTGTTCATTGCTTACAGAAGAGACACAGAGTTGGCAACCCTACATGGGCCCTGGATCTGAGGATCGGGCAACCCACTGCTGTTCGATACCTCTTAACTACTCCGTGGGGTGCTGTTGTTATTGACTGGCACAATGCTGTGATCCCGACACCGTTGCATCCCTGGAGAACCACCAGACCTTCCCCCCTCCTCAACTGGGGGATGGGCAAGTCAGACCCAGAGCCCATGCCGCACACCATAAAGTTGTGACAAAGGAGCAATGCTCAAAAACCTGATAACAGTTATAAAGAGTGAATGGGCTGGAACACAGGAAAGATAAGCTGCTTGGCAAGGCCCTCCACAGCCTTTTGAGACTGCCTGAGGCCAGCGAGGGCGGCTGGCTCTGCCAATCAGAGGGCGGGCAGGGACCATCTCTGATTGGCCAGCTGCCCAGCAGGCAAGAAAATCTCCCACCACCGAGGGGGCTTCTGGGAAGTAGATGCCTCCTCTGACGCCATGTCACCTGGGAGGGTGCCCCACCTCCGCAACATCTCCATCCGGTAAGTCGGGCTGAGCAATTCTCATTCTATATTATCATTTAGGTCAGGGGTCCCCAAACTACGGCCTGTGGGCCACATGCAGCCCCTGGAAGGCATCTATCCGGCCCCCACGGCAGTGGCTTCCTCCTCCTCCCCCGACGAAGGTGCATGCCGCCGCTCCGTCCTTTCCCTGCACAAACCTTTGCAGCCCTTTCTGACCTCTCCCTGCAAAAGCATTTGCAGCCATTCCTGGCTCCTCCCTCTCCCTGCACAAACCTTTCCCGCCTCCTTCCTCATCCTGTGCCTGCCTGGAGTTGGAGCTTTGCTTGTGTTTACAAAGGTATTTTAATTATTATTTAATTTGTGGTGCACAAAGGCAGAAGAGGGCTGGACTAAATGGCCCAAGGGGTCTCTTCCAACCCTTGGTATTATTTTTATTGTTATTATTACTAACATTGAGGCTAGGTGGCCATCTGCCAGGGGTGCTTTGCTTGTGGTGAACAAAGGCAGAAGAAGGCTGGACTAAATGGCCCAAGGGGTCTCTTCCAACCTTTGATATTATTTTTATTGTTATTATTACTAACATTGAGGCTGGGTGGCCATGTGCCAGGGGTGCTTTGCTTCTGGTGGACAAAGGCCGAAGAGGGCTGGACTAAGTGGCAGAAGGGGTCTCTTCCAACCCTTGATATTATTTTTATTGTTATTATTACTAACATTGAGGCTGGGTGGCCATGTGCCAGGGGTGCTTTGCTTGTGGTGGACAAAGGAAGAAGAGGGCTGGACTAAGTGGCCCAAAGGGTCTCTTCCAACCCTTGATATTATTTTTATTGTTATTATTACTAACATTGAAGCTGGGTGGCCATCTGTCAGGGGTGCTTTGCTTGTGCTTTTAGTGGACAAAGGCAGAAGGGGGTTGGACTACATGGCCCACCCTTCTTTATTATTTTCATGGTGATGATAATAATAATAATAATAATAATAATAATAATAATAATAATAATAATAATTATTATTATTATTATTATTATTATTATTAACATTGAGGCTGTATTTGTTCCCGTTTGGTTGTTTTACTTCAAAATAAGATGTGTGCAGTGTGCATAGGAATTTGTTCACAGTTGTTTTTTTTAAAAAAAACTATAGTCCGGCCCTCCAATGGTCTGAGGGACCGTGAACTGGCCCCCTGTTTAAAAAGTTTGGGGACCCCTGATTTAGGTATTTGCACTGCATATTACTATCAGGGAGTTTTAAAAAATAAATTTTCAGCAAAAAGCATTATATGAGCCTGAAACCCATGAACAACAAGTGGAAGAAAAAGAGCCACTGGCAATGTTCTTTCTGGAGGGATTCTGGTAAGTTCACACAAGTGCTATAAACAGAAAGTGGTCAGAGTTGTGCTAACATAAGAGATTACACAAATACATATGCAAGTGTTTATACAAAAATTTGTGTAAGTGGAAGAATTTCAAATTCCATTTCAGTTCTCACACATGGTTCTATCACTAAGTAGAAAACAGCATGTCCATGAAAGCATGAGGCTTTTTAAAAAATCTATAGAAGGGACATCTACAGTCTATTATTATAACACTCAACATTTACGCAACACCTTTTCGGTGTTCAAAGCATTTTGGTGAACTTCATGATAGGCCAGTAATCTAGGTCAGTAATGCAAGTACTGTGGTACAGCTAAGAAAATACTGACTTGTTTAAAATTATCCAGTAACCGCTATTAGCCATTATGTTTCAGTGCTTTTAAATAAGCTCACAGATCTTTTACAGGACTTGTCTTTTAAATGACAGCTAGGATTCTTAGGAAAGGACGGCAGGCATATTATATGTTAAGCCTACAGTGGACAAAGGATTGTCTTGAGGAAACATTCACATCAGTTAGTCAAACTCCTACTGACCAACAAATCATTACTCATCCTGCATTCCTAATGATAAGTCACATAAATGAAGAGATATAATAATATTCAATCATAATATTCAAGTTACGTAGGGAAAGAAACACCACTTTCCTCTTTATTTTAAAACATTCAAGTCTTCTCCTTGATATATATACCAGTACACTTTCTTGTATATTCTGACACAGGAACAACAGCAGCCAATGTAGCTTTGAAAATTCAAAGATATAGTACATAGAAGACTATACAATGTGCTTTCCCCTGCAGGAGCAGCTGCAGCATCTCCCTCTCTCTCAGGCTTATGGAGGAGGGGGATTCAGGACCCATATTAAGATTGTTATAAATGATCCAAGTTTTGAATATCTTTACCTATAATAGCCAGGCATCACAATATGAACGCCTGCGCTTGGTTGACAGATGTTCAGTACTTCCTGATCATCCATTTTTCGCACAGAGTCTGTGAAAGGTCCTGTAGCATTGATAACACATTTGGCGTTGACATCAAATTCCTGCCCTGTGAAAGAAAACAGCATCAATCACATAGTCCATTTATTTCCCTGTTCACTGACTCTCTGGATTATTAATTTATCTATGAAGTTAACCTATTGTGAAGTGCATACACACACGAGCACACAGTCTTAGAGCATATTACAGTAACCGAATAGTTGGATTATTAAAATCAGTAGTATGTTTATTTGAGAGAGAAAATGCATGCTACACAATTTCACTTTTTTCCCTTTGAAGGATGAAATGTACAGAAAAAAACAAAACAAAAACCCAGGAGTGGTAGTAACTCTCACACACATGCACCAATTTTGCTTTATTTATTGCGTTCTCTATTTAATGACATTCTTAAACCCTGAAATTTGTTAAATGGTACTATTACTGAAGGCACACCACACGGTATTTTACAACGTCAGCTTTGCTTGACAGAAGGGCTTGGATGTAAAGCGTGGTTTAGCTTGCCAAAGCACTAGGATTTGAATGAAAACCTGACAGAAGTTAAAGATGATTGGCATTAATGACATGCCACTGCACTTTGGAAATATGCCTCCTTTGTCAGTTAAGTGATATTTACAAACTCCAGACTCCCATTGCACTCTCCCCCAGCCCTATCCATGTACCTTTACTCAGGGAGAGGGGTTTTTTTTTTTAAACAGAAGAACAGAAGGCATTTATACACAGCTGTGCTGTACTGCAGTTTAACAACAGCATCCTCAAAGCGCATGCATGCAAAGGAGATAAGAAGCTGGAAGTGGCATTCCTTGATCCAGTGAATCACAGGATGTGAAGTGTATGAACATAACTTCCAAAAAAAACATACAGCCAGCTGTTTTGTGTGTATGTGCCTAAAAGCCAACACAGGTTATGTGTTAGGGGTTTATAAATATCACAGAGAGCAAAACCTACATACCTGTGAGAACATCCCTGCACCTTGCTCCGCAGACGTGGCTCTTCCCACTATTTGGATCTGTCTTCTTCAGCAAGTGCATCACTTCAGTGTAATTGGCTATGGCAGCACCATACCTGGCAGCAGTGAGGGCAATGGCAAGGTTCATTCGTGCATCGTTGTGTTGTCCTGCAGCAGGGGGCAGAATCAAAGGAAGGACATGAGTCACCTCAAGCCACTGACTGGTGGTATGGAAGTGTGTCAGAACGGATCTGTCACATCTGTCCCTGTCACACTGAATAGACGTGATGGCTGCTCAGGTCTAACAAGAATTATTCACAGAAGCATCATATCTCAGTAGGGCAAAATGCTCACCTCCTTTTTGTAAAGAAAAAAAAATAGCGTAACAATGCAAAAGCACAAACATTTGAAAGTGGCCAAGATTACTGTCGGAATAATGTGCTTACGTGCTGTAATTGAATTATTGATATTTTACAATCATTCATGTGAAGACACTCACACGAAAACAAGATGCCAGGCTCTGTTTTGAAGAAGGTGGGGTGAGGAGGGCTTCTCAAATTCCCCCAATTGGCAGTAACACGGTATCTTCGAAGAATGTATTTTTGACGGCCCCACTGGTGTTAATTAACAATCTCTATTAGCACACGCACTGCATGACATTAAAAAAAAGGCAATGATCTTTCACAGATTCCACCACTAAGCCTCTGCTGCCTATAAAACAGACATTCATTCTGCATATATTTTAAGTTCACAACAGCATTTCCAGTTTTTTAAAAACCCTGAAAATCCACAAAACCTCCAAAAAGGTTTAGTTAATAGATCACTCTTAACATATATATCATTAAAGATGTATTACTGAATCTTCCTAGGTTGGGGTGGGGACATCAACATGGAAGAGAGAGCACTTGGGGGGGGGGGCAGAGAGGAGGGAGGGAGGAGTGCAGATGATTAATTACTTTAAAATAGTGGCATCACCTGAGACTTTCTATTTATTATTGCCACTGAAGTTAAAGCCCTGGATATTGGCTGGGAGCAATTATTCTGAGTAGCAAGGGCCAAGTTCTGTGTGCCCAGAATAATTAATTACAAGAGCTAGTCTTCAGTAGGCAGGGTTTAGGATACCCATGAGTTAGGACTGGTTGGATCAAGATAATACTACTGATAAAACGGAAGGGGTGGAATGAACAGTAATGGACACTGTTGTTGATTTATGTAGCCAGCATACAAAGTGCTCAGTATAAATGATTTATGTAAAGTTCGGCCCCTTCAGATTCTACTTGAGCAGCATCTAGCCACTGGGTAAGTAATCCCTTTCGAAACCAAAAGGGCAAATGACGTTCAGAGAAGGATCAATGGCTCCCAGAACTCTTATGCCCCACCTTCAAAACTTTTGACTCTAACAGAGAGGAGGGTGCAGAAGGAAGCTTAAGCAAGCTAAATAGGGGGGCAGGAAATACTCCATGGCATCTGGAGATCAGAGAACAAGGAACAATAGCTTTTGTAAAAAGCCAGAAGGTTTTGAGCCATTGTAATCTCTTCTTTTATATTTAAATTGCTCCAGTCACTTTAGCTGCCTGCAGACTGAAAAACAAGTCAGATCAGGTCAAAAGCTATAATAAATAAATGAAACGGGAGCGTTCCCTGTGCTAAATGAAAGAGCGAGTGCATGCATTAGTAAGCGCTAAAATAAATTACTAGAAGAAATCATGGTTCCAAAAAAAGGAAAGTAAATGGTGGCTTTGTAATAAAAATGTTTGTATTTGTAATTTCAAAATATAATTTCTATTTTGATGCCGCATCTAGACAGAAATCTATATAAAAACCTTCTCCTGAGTTATTTCAAAGCCACATTTTTTGCTCCTCTACACACCACACAGGGCCCACTGTGTACAACTCTTCTTCAACACATATCAGGATTTCTAGGATCAGTAGAAGACACCTCCGTAATGGTGAATGACAGTGATGGAGTACTACTGTTACATTCTCAGCAGTGAAATGTTATTTAACAAGGAGCTATATCTCATTTAAGGGAAATAACAACCTTGCTTTTAAAATAGCAAGTCATGTATGGATGTCATTGAATAAAGACTCTCACTATTATCTGCTACAATTCAGTTTTAGGTAAAAGAGAAACTAGCTGCTTTACTGTGCTCATAAAATCTTCAATAAAGACATTTCTTTTAAAATTGAGGGTACAACTGGGAAGCCAGCCAATAATAAAGGGGAATGTCTTTAAATTTTATTTTACATTAAACAAATAAGACTGTGTTTAGATCATTTTGCTTTGGATATATTTTTTCCTGTCAAGACTGTTGTGGCATGCAGATCATGGTCATTATAACAGACATATCTCATTGCTTCTTTCCCATCATGAGAAGACATTTCTTTATTCAGTCAATCTTAGTGACATCCTATAAAAACATTAGCTACCACAAGAATTCCAAGCCATCCAAAAAAAGTAATATCCAGAAAATTGGGCGTCACATTGACCTGGTAGTTACATAGCTGAATGTTCATTCTAGAGCTATGTGAATATAACTAAAGAAAGAGAGGTGGGAAAATATAGGCTGTGTGAATTGGTTCTTAAAGTTGCTGTAATCATTACTGGTTACACTGAACAAAATAAAGATCAGCTGTGACACAGAACTAGTCACTACTCACTAGATAATTATATGTTCTTCAAACTCTGGTATAGCCCTAGTTTTAAGTTTTCAGACACATTTTAGGGTTTATCCAGAATGACTGAAAAATCCCAAATTTGTTTCCATTCTTTCCAAATTTATACTGGGTGAAAATAAACCAGCCTGCAGAGCGGGTATAAATGGTCTCCACTCATACAAGGAGCTGGACGAAACTATTCTGGAATAAACCAAACATGTATGGATCTCCAAAATAAAATTGGAAAGAACAGGAACAAAACATGGGGCTTTCTGAACTTTTTAATCAGTCTGGATTCACTCTCAGAGACATCTGTCCAAATAAGACCTCATCTACACAGACATAAAATTCGTTTTAGGAAGTGGATTAGTCAGCGTTATCCAGATGACATTTCAGGCTAATCTGTTTCAACCTGGATTAGGCACCGTCCAGGATCCCAGCTGTGTCCCCAAAGCCATCCCATTCCATCTTGGATCAACCCAGGTGAGTGAGTGGCCATCCCCCACCAAAAAGGCCAGCTGTCGGGCCTCCACATTACAATTGGTGTTTAAAACATTGATTTTAATTGAATTTAGGCCTGTGCAGAAACAGCTTAAGTTTAGTATACAAGGAACTGAATAGTTAACAGCTACTGTCTCCTTTGCCGGAAGAATGAAAGAAAACCAGTTGGGAACAGTTGCATGACAGGTCCTAAGGTGATAAGAAGACAAGTGCATCTTGATCTGAAGGACGCACCCTTTTGAGCCATATCCACTGGTTCTTAATATGTGCGAGAAGGATGTTTTAATGGGGCATGCTTTTATTATTTATTATTGCATTCTAAATTATTTTCACTATGAGCTTTTAATAAAGTTGTTTATTTGCTTTTTGAACATTCATCCAATATAATTTTAGCTGTAATTTGTTTTAATCTTTTGCAGGCTGCCTTGGGACCCATGTTGGGAGTAAAACAGAATATAGATTAAGTAAGCAATTGAAGCAAGGTGAATTTTAAATACTCATATGGACTGCCAATCCCCTCCCACCTGGCCCACCACGGTATTTAAGTTATCATATCTATAATTACTGAAACAGTACTTCGTCATATCAAGGAATATATTGTGAAGAACGTTTGAACATTTTCTCATGTTCGTTCCTATCGGTTTAAACAACATACTTTCCTTTTGATCTCACCCAACATGGAATGCCAGTTTGGATTTCAGTACAGTATTTCATTAAAAAAGACAATATTCTCAGCAAGTATTAAAGCCCATAAAGCTAAGATGAAACAACAGAAAATCAGGAGGGGGCATTTGGTGGTATTACTTCTTTTTACTTACCAATGAACATTTTCACTAATATTACACCATTCACATATAAAGTGTTCCCTCACTTATCGCTAAGGTTTGGTTCCAGGACCACCCGCAATAAGTGAAAATCCATGAAGTAAGGATGCTATATTTATTTTAATATTTATACATTATTTTAGTAGTTATACACTATTTTAAGTCTTTATCAACCAATCATGTGTTGATAAATCGCCTCCTTCTCCTCCCGTTGCCGCTTGGGCTCCTTTTCTCTCCCTTTGGCTTCTCTTTCCTCCCTTCCTTAGGCTGTAAATTGTAATTTTTTATGATGTATAAAAGTCTTTTAGAGTTTATTGAAAACCCACAAAACAGCGAATCCACAAAAAGTGAACCGCAAAGTAGTGAGGGAACACTGTACTCTAAAAAGAGATGGCTCTCCAGAAATTGGCACACCAGAAGTCTCTACTTCCAAGCAGCATATATAATGCTAAAAAGCTTTGTGTAGAATCCAAAAAGTGAGCAGAAATGAAACTTTTACAAAATTTCTGGCCTACAAGGTGCTTTATCTCAATAGAAGCTAAAGAATTAGCATATCATTGCTATAATTTTAAAAGAGACAAGAAAATCAGAAAATCCTATTTTTTAAATCAAAGTTTAAAAGCATAGCTTTTCATATATGAATGGACAGGGAAAAGGAAAGAGAAACGGCTTGAGGTGTTTTGATGGGGTTTTTTAAAGAAAAACTTTCAGGGAGATCATATATTCAATTCAGGTCTTCAATTTGTCATCATGTGTAAAAGATGATATACAAATAACACCACAGCTGTCAAAATAATTCAGTGTTCTTTTATAGGAAAAAGCTGAGTTAGCTGCCTTCAAGCTTACAACAGCTAGTCTGTGGGCAAGTAAGAGGAACTGGAAAAGCACAGCTTTTGCCCTGAACACATGTCCACTTAAAAATCTATCCTGTACTTGTTCTTTTTTTAACCTCTGACACCTCTCTAGATGACTATTTAGCTGGAAATTTTACATCAAAACATAATGACATACAGCAGAAGACCTCTCTGGTCCCAAAGCAATTTGAATCACAACCAAAAGCTGCTCAGAATGAATGCATGTGAGCAACCTAGCAAATACAAACTAAAAGAAATGTAATGGAAGTTATCTATGGGAAAAATCTTTGTAGACAATTCTAGCTTCCCAATCATTTAGGTTCCTTTCCTTTCCTTTAAAAAAAAATCCAGACTTTATTATGGATTCATAGCTGCATCCATACTCCTGTAAATGACAACAGCATCATAAGGCCAATTCTGACAGGGCTCAAAACATGCAAGCTCGCACGTTTTTACCAGAGGCATCCAAATGACCCCTACGGAAAATCAAATTCATTTTAGACAAAAATTTGTCCCAAATTAATTTGATACCTGGTAAGGACCAAATCTTTGATAAGACTGGGATCTTTCCAGGTATGGGTCCATTGTGGAATGGGCCCGGAGACAGGATGTGTTTCTCTACAGAATGGGAAAAAGTCCCCAGATTTGTGGTGCAGCCATTGGAGTCATACAGGGCAGGAGGAGATGCGGCAGGGGCAGAGTTTCTGTACCAACAAAATAGGGAGAGAAATAAGAGTGCTTATTGCCCCCAAATGGGCTCCTATAACTTATAGCCTGGATAACTAGGGTGACAGTCCCCCTAGGTTGAAAATGCTGCTGTTGAATACCAGGTCAGTAAATCGGAAAACAACTACCACCCAGGACTTAATTCTGGATGCTGACCTGCTCTGTATCACAGAGACTTGGCTGGATGATTCAGGGTGGGGGGAGGGTTAATCTCTCTCAGCTCTGCTCACCAGGATTCTCTGTGCAGAAGTAGGTGAGGCTTGGGGGAGCAGGGAGGTGGAGTTGCAGCAGTCTATCACGAATCCATCCCTCTCTCACAGTCCCATCTCACAGTCAACAGTGTTCGAGTATATTTACCTAAAGGTGGGTGACTGGGACAGAATAGGGATTTTGCCCACCCCTCTGCTCATCAATGTCCCTTCCTGAGATAGCTGGAGTGGTCCTGGGGATGGTGTTGGAGTCTCTGTGGCTAATAGTGCTGAGAGAATTCAACATCCATGCTGAGACTGCCCTGTCGGGAGTGGCTTCATGGCCTCCATGACAACCGTAGATCTGTTTCAAGTGGTGTCTTGCCCTACACATGCTGCTGGACACACTTTGGACCTTTCTTTCTGTGCGGGATGGGACTATGGTGATGGTGGTGTGGAATAACTTGTCACAGTTCCGTAGTCATGGACCGATCCCAACCTGGCCAGGTTTAGACTTGCTGGGATTCCAAACCTCTGCAGGGGTGGGGGGCTGATTAAGATGATCCGCCCCAGGAGGCTTATGGGTCTGGATGGATTCCTGATGGCTCTTGAAGATATTCCTGTTACCTTGGCAGGCGATTCTGTCAAAGCTCTGGCTGACTTCTGGACTGTGGAAATGGTCAGGGTGGTGGACGCAATTGCTACTGAAGGTCCCCTCTCAAGGAGCACAGCCAAACCAGTCCCTTAGTATTCCAAGGAGTTGACGGCGATTAAGCAAGTGAGGTGAAGACTAGCACGTTGGTGGACACAGAGCATGGGCTAGAGCACATTTTAAAGCCTACTCCATGGCAATGGGGGCTGCAGAGAAATCATTCATTGATGCCACCATTGAATCTGCGAAAACATGCCCAGCTGAGCTGTTTTGAGTGGTCAGAGGGCTAATACATACTGGTCCTCAAGAAGAAACCCCTGACCATTCAGCAGTCCACTGTGAAGAATTTGCACAACATTTTGCAGATAAAGTCGCTCAGATCCGTTCCGACCTGGATGCAGTTATTGATACAGTTCCAATGGATGTAACTTTGGCTCCTGCTTGTCCAGTGTTGATGGATATCTTTCATGGATACCCAAGAGCTGCAGCCAGGTTGCTCACGGCTACAGGGAGTGGGCAATCCCCCTGTTGAAGCAGCTCCACTGGCTGCTGGTCTATTACCGGGCACAATTCAAATTGTTGGTTATGACCAGTGGTTCTCAACCTATGGGTCCCCAGGTTTTTTGGCCTACAACTCCCAGAAATCCCAGCCAGTTTATCAGCTGTTAGGATTTTTGGAAAACATCTGGGGGACCCCACAGGTTGAGAATCACTGCCCCAGATGGTTCGGGCTATTTGGCTGATCACATCCTCTGGTACACACTCCCCAGGGCCCTGAGATCTTCAGAAGGGGCCCTTCTCTTGGTCCATCTCAAGTTCGGTTGATGGGAAAGAGAGAGTGGTCCTTTTTGGTGGCTGCCCCTTGATTCTGGAACTCCCTGCCCAGGGAAGCGAGAATCGCCCCCTCCCTGCTTTCCTTCCAGCAGCAGGCTAAAACATTTTTATTCAGACAGGCTTTTAAAGATGAAGGCGTTTAAGAGCTGCTGTGATTTTGTGATGTGATTTTGTAAGATTTTATGTTTTAGCCTGGATTGTTTTAATATTAATGTTGTTTAATACTGTTTAAATATTTGTGTATTTTAAGTCGTATTGAAATGCTTTTAGTTGTGAGCTGCTTTGAGTCTCCGTATGGAGAGAAAAAGAGGGATATAAATAAGCAACAACAATAGTAATGAAACCCTTCACTGGGTTCTAAGCAAAGATTAGCAGAAAACTTAACTGACCAAGAGTTTGTAGACCATCCTGCCCTCTTATATATAACTCACTCCTCGATGTGAAATTCTTGATGTGAAATATCAAGTCATTTCAAGTGAGACGGAACACTGAGCTCATATAAGAACCAAGGAAAACACTGGGAAAACAACTTACTTTCTGGCTGCTCGGAATAATAGGGAAGTCAACACATCTTAGCAACACTGTGGAATTATCTTTTTGCTAACTATTCAATATAAGTTACTCTATAAAAATCCACTCGTACCATTTCTGCATTTAACCACAGTAGAAGCAGCAGCATTCCTTGAGTTTCTGCTATTAAGACCTGGTTTTGGAACCTCTGAGGTTGGTTTTCATACTGTTAGTTTTAAAATATTTGAAAAGAAATTTTAAAAGAATATGGCAAATTAAAAAAAAGAATATAAGTTTGTATTAAATAAACTCATATATTTGATAGAGAATGAAAAAGAGACAGAGAAGGAATAATAAGCACAAACTTATAAAAATATACATTTTCTAAATAATTTATATAGCACTAATCGGCTAAGGAAGATTCTAGGTAGCTCCAAAGCTTTCATAACTAGAAAGTGCTCCAGAAAAAATGGTATTCTGTTCGTTTGTATTGGGGTGAATTGATAATATTCTAACAAATAAGCCCATATCTAGTCAGAGAGAAGTTTGACTGGTAAGACACCAGGTGTGAATCACTGCACAAGCATTTAGAAGTGCAGTGCCAGAGGCCTTACCAGAAAATGAATTTCTCATCATGAAAAGGGTGTGCTGAGGGGCAGATCAGAATTAGGATTTGCTCAGTAGTGTTAGCTTTTAATTATGTTGTTACCCCACTTCCTTTGTATCAGCCTTCAACTTGTCAAAGACATCTTATTGCCATGTCAGTGTAAGTAAATGCAGAGTGTTAAAATGAAAGCAAAATGTTGTCAGTGCCAGTTTATGGAAGCCACGCTGAAATGTCACAATGAAAAATGTCTTGTCAGCCCTTCTTTGCCTATGCCACAATGCTGGACACAATGCTGCAGTGATGTCAGTGCACATCATTAAATGGGATAATTAACACATCTTGTGGAGGTATAAATGTGTATGTGCAGATCAACAAGACAACACACACACACATGCTTTCATTCAGCCATCAGAGATATAATCTGAGCTGCCATTAAATATCTATTTTAATCTGGTCCAAGGACTGTGACATGCTGCGAAGAAGCCTTGTTCTCTTCCACATGTGGCTCATCCTAAGGAATGCAAATCCTCTTCCAATTCAAGGTTAGCTCATGTCATGGAATGGGAAACAGACACAACTTTATTCAGCCCATGTGAAACGAGACTTCTTTGTACTGACTCTGACTCTTGTGGAGACATCCACAAGTCATTTAAAATAATGTATTTGCAGATGTTCCCCAACAATCAGCAAACTAGGATAAATGTACACCACATTTCAGCTAGAAGACATGGCAATATCCAAAGAGATTTGATAACTCTGTGAGAAGACTCACTGGTGATCATGTTCTTTCCAAGCTCTCTCTCTCAATCACTCTCTCTCTCTCACACACACACACACACAGAGTATCCAAGCAGTTTGTTTCAGTTTGAATTAGTTGTGACTTCTGATTTCTCTTTTAAAGTAAGTGGAGGCTAGTCAATGGTTTTATGAACTACTGCCCACTTCTCAGGACATCAAGTAAATTGCTTTCTCTTATATGACCTTGTCTAAACCTACTAGAACTAGAATTATGGACCAAGGTTATAAAAAGAGACAGGGATAATACATCAGAAATATATGGAAGATGCAGAATTACTCTTCATGAAGCAGAGTGACTTCATCATTCACTACAGACATGTGGTAGTTTCTAAATAAATAATGAGAATCCCTATTCACTAATACACAGAAGCGAAAGAAAAGATCAGTAAAATGGAATTTGCAAGCAAATCATACACATTTAAAGTGCTAGAAGAATAATTATATTTATTTAGAAGAGATCAGATGTATCTTGTGGGGTAGAAATACTTATAATACAATTCAAACAGAGCTAGCCATAGCCATTTCAGGCACAGGCAGGGATTGCTTTATACCCTATGCACCAATGTGTTTGTCATGACTACACAGATGCTTTATTGATACACTCACAGCAAACTTATGTACAATGAACAGCCGTGATGTTTATCTGTGTACAGACAATATAGGAACTAACACCCAACAAGGTCTTCACATTCATACACCAAGGATATTTCTTACATGCACCTGCTTTCATATATGCTTATTGGGTAATTGCAACTCAAGAAATCTAAAGTCCTTGTGGTAGATATAATTCCTTAAAAAGTGTGAGGCAGCTCTAACAAGCCACTCAAATGATACCAACTCTTCAAGAATGAAAGCATATGGGTGGGAAGAAATAAGCATTAAAACAAGCTTCTGCCATTAAATGCAATTGTTTATTGAGAGAATCAGAAAGCAGCATGAGACAAGTTCAAGAACACTTCTGATGAAGGAGCACCAGAGACAGCCATCAGTAGTCTTAAAAGACTTAATATGCTGGCCTTCCATGGTCAGGTCTTTCATAGTACCCAGGACATTTTTTTCACAATCATCAGGCTTTTATTAAATTGCCGAGCACTATACCAGGAAAGGGGAAATCCATATGATAGATCAGGTTTAACATTTGTGCTGTTTTTCTATAGAACACTCCAGTAAATCAATTATATATATCAAACCAATTTTGTCTGGGTTAGCCTTTAGAGTCTGAGTGTTAGAAAAAGAAAGCTGCTGATGCAACCAGGTAATCCCCTAATCTTTATCCTAATTACTGCTGAAATCTCTTTTGCCAGGTTAGTGGCATAGTGTGGGGATGTCTTAATCCATCGATACCTGAAGAAATTCCAGCTCCTTCCAACTTAGGTAAAGGTTTTCCCCTGACATTAAGTCTAGTCATGTCCGACCCTGAGGGTTGGTGCTCATCTCCATTTCTAAGCTGAAGAGCCGGCGTTGTCTGTAGATGCCTCCAAGGTCATGTGGTCGTTACCTTCCCACTGGAGCGATACCTATTGATCTATTCATATTTGCATTTCTTCAAACAGCTAGATTGGCAGAAGCTGGGGCTAACAGCAGGAGCTCACCCCGCTCCCTGGATTCAAACCACCGACCTTTCAGTCAGCAAGCTAAGTGCTTTAACCTCCTGCACCACCGGGGGCTCCAACTTACATCTTGCTTATTGGCACAGCCTCACTTTCTCTAGCAAGTGAGAAGAAGCATGTAATTCTACAGATGTTGTTGGACAGCAAGTTTAATCAGGAATAGCCACTGCCAGCACAGTCAGTGGTGCAGTACGATAGGATCTTCAATGTAACATCTACAGGGAGGTACATATGTAATCTCTGTGTTACAGGAAACTGATGCAATAGCAGCTTCCATACTCAAAGTAATAATGGTGATACCTCTCCTCCATGTTCTTCCCAGCAACTGGGACTTCCCCAGACCATCCCATGGGCAGAAAAAGAACTGTGGCATTTAGTTGAGGGTCATGGTAGAACGAGAGACTTGGAAGAAGTCAATGCAGTAGGTTTTCCCATCCCTCAAATGAATGTTTCTACAGTGACAGGAGACACAAATGCGACCAACCTGGCCTTTGATTCCAATTCAATAGTACATCAAATTTCATATATCAGAAATTAAAATTCACTTTCAACAGCAACATCATTGCCCTCTTTTTCTTTTTAGTAGTATCCATGGCATCACCATTGCTATGTTATGATAAAAGGTATTTATCATGTCAGAAGCGAATTGAGAATACAGTTATAATGTATTAAAAACCATAAAGTTTTTAAAAAGGTACATATTAACTAATGGTCTAGCATTACATTCACATAAAACATACACATAGAAATTACATGCTCTAGTGGAATCTTTTCTCTGAAAAACCATGACAGGCTGGGGAATACTGGGGGGCTTGTGGTATGAGATAAGAATAACACTATATTTTTGGAAAATAAGCCTATATCCCTACAAGATCAAACAGAGAGGGAACCCAACCCACATTCATTTCTTTCCAAAGAGACCATGATTACTGCTCGGTATGACACCAACAAAGCATAAACAAAATAACAGAAGACCCATGGAATTTTTCAGTCAGATACCCATAAATTTCCAACCTCAAACTCACAGCATCCAAATAGATGAATCCAGCAAGTCAGAGAGCAAAACCAATTTAATCTGTGGCTCCCCTGAGGTAAATGTAGTTCACAGTCCTGCCCCCACCCCAACCTCAGCCATAATCCCTGGTTCCTGGAGGTAAAAAAAAGCACTGAAGTGAGGAAAATTCTGCAGCAGGATATAATGATCCAAAATGACAGGGACAATAATGACAATGAATTTCATGTCTCCCAGTCATGTGCTGGGGATGCTTGACTGGGCTGACTTATACAATTAAATTGTTACAGGTACAGCAGGAGATGCAGTTATCATCTGCATGCTTTTGGGAATGGTGCCTCTAGCAACACAATGCTATGGAATGCAAAGCCGGCCTTTTGTTACAAACAAGCAGGGAATCACGTAGGTAGGTACCCTTAATGCATGGGGCTAACCCCTATAGTGGGTAAAGTGACTCTAACACACACACAGTGCTTCAAGGGGTGCCAGACCCTCTCAGAAATTTATTCCATATATTAAAATTATTACCAGTATTATTATAGAAGCAAAGAAGTCTTAGGCGGCCAAAAATTTATCAGATTTAACAGTGGCATCATTAACAGCAGTGCATTTGCTAAATAAAATAAGAATGTTACCTCAACAGGATACTTAGAAATGTAGGCTTCCTTCCAACACACATTATTTACACCAAATCAGAATAAGAAGGACTCTTCAGTTAAAAATAAAGATGTCATCATAAGACACTAATCACACATCTTTCCCACATATTCCAGCAAAAGCAGCACTTTGATTTTCTACAAATCTTGCTGCAATTTTTCCCTTAAGATTTCCAGTTTACAGAAATTATTCAAAGTCTCAATGTGGCTTTTAACTACTCACAACACTTTTCTCACTCTCTTCCTTCCCACCCATGGATTTGCAGCATATAAGAGGTTGTCATGTTTCTTTTGTGATGTGTATGATGGGTTTCACCCATAAGAAACCTTTACAATGGCAGGTTGTCACATTGTTTTCCTTTTTTCCCAAGGAGAGAAACATTTTAAGTACGTGTTCGAAGTTTTACAACGGCCCAAATTTTCCACTAGGCTCTACTCCAATTATATCCCTCAATAGTCTCAAAAGTATAAATTTGTCAAAAATAAATTATAAACCTGTAACTTTTCATAATTCGGTACACGCTGGAAAGATGACCATAGGAGGCTAAGAGAAAAAGGAGTACTTATTCCATTGTTGACAACTTAATGAATGTTCTGCAATTTCTCTCATTGATTTTTGGTACTTCCCCCCACCTCCCAACCCATACTTTAAAAAAAATCTCATAAGGTTTAAAATGAGAAAAGTCTCACTTCTTTTCAAAAAGGTCACTACTACTGTTTCCACATTCTTTAAGAAGCTGGTGCTAATTCTAAATAGATAGATGTAAATAGAAAAAAAGATGAAATTTTCAAAGCCTCAGATTTCAATAATAAGTTTCCTGTTGATTCTTTTTGCATCAAAAATGTAATGGACAGAGAGCTTAATAAACATATGTTTTACAGTGTGCGCTTATATATGTTTGTGGAGAAGCAGTTCAACAAGACTTATACCAGGAATCCAACCAAACTCAACTTATTTCTGAGCAGACATGTATAAGATAACACTGCACATTCAACAAATTAAAATTACCAAAACTTACAAAAAGCTAATTTTAAAGGTATAAATATACACTTATAATAGAATGAATATGTGTGTGTGTGTCTTTAAACAGCATCTAAAAGACCTTTGCCATATGCATAATATTTATTTTTCTCTAAGAACAATGTTAATTTGTTTTTAAAAATATTTTTCTTACTCTTTTATGTAACCATTATTAAATGAGTAAGTTAATTCTTCCATTCCAGAGGGAAGAAGGCTGATTTATCATTCTCTATTATCTAGAGACCTCAGCGTTGGCTTTTCCATAGTGCCTCTTTTCTAATTTTCCTTGAGCTACATAAATGAAACTGACAGATCACTGCTCAGATAGCAGCCACATTCCTCCCCCAAAATGTTGCCTTTTTGCTATTCAAGAGTATCCGAATACCAACAAATGCTAAATGAAGTCTGACATGTACCCCTAAGAAACAAACTTGTAAGTTGCAGCTTCAAAGGAAACCTTGAATAAATAGGACACATGGTGTACACCCAGGCTAACATCCAACATATGCTTTAGCTTCCTGATGCTGAGACAGAGCAAGAATAGCCCCTGGTAAAGTTTGTGATTTGCTATGGCTGGTACATCCAACATTTATATGTACAGTTTCCCCCTGTATAAATAAACTTAAAATTCAATTAAGAAGGTTTGAGTAACAATATACAGTAAAAAAAGGAAAAGCCTTGGAGGTCACTCATCTGATAAATAATTAACAAATTAGAGTACATTAGAGTGGTAGAGGAGAGAAATTAGTGTGGTAGAGGAAGCAAATCAGAGTGATAATGGAAGAAAAGAGTATGTATGAGAAGTCAACTGGCATAAGTGTACAATTGTTTGTGCATGTGTGTATACATACAAATGTATGCACAAGGTCAGTAATACTTTCTAAAAGGAAGATAGACTTAAGATTTAATTGTTTCAATGGATGATTCAAAGGGTGAAATAAATAATTTAATATTGTAATGAGTCACAGCAGAGAGAAAAAGAATAGCTGCTTTGCAATAGGTGAGTGCTACTTATGGGACAGAGTGGACAGGAGGAAAAAAGGTGGCTGATCATCATCATTGCCACCACTACCATCACTATAAATATCATCACACACTATTCCCAGCTTCAGACTCAAAGCTGCTCTAAAAGGTTAAAACAGATAATGCCTTATCATCATATGGCAATTGAAGGTTTGGGGCCCCATCTACACTGCCAGATTACTGTAGCTCTTGTATTAGCCTGGGCATCCAAATGGCACACCCAGGCTAATGCGGTGTAACCTGGGGTAAGCTTTTACTCAGACTTGGGGAGAGGAGGGGACAAATGCAAAGATTTGGATCTTCCATGAAAATCTAAATCTTGGCAGGTGCTGAAGCAGTGGAGACCACCATCTGAGATCGCCATGTGCGGTCCCAGATGATGACCTCTCAGTCATCTTGCATTCCCTGGGCTCAGAATTGGCATTTTAATGCTGTTTTGACACGTATGTTGTGTCAGTGTAGAAATGAACTGAGACTAAAGTCATCAATGTTTAACCCCAACCTTAGAATCATAGAATAGTAGAGTTGGAAGAGACCACATGGGCCATCTAGTCCAACCCCCTGCTAAGAAGCAGGAAATC
Source organism: Anolis carolinensis (assembly GCF_035594765.1). Taxonomy (NCBI): domain Eukaryota; kingdom Metazoa; phylum Chordata; class Lepidosauria; order Squamata; family Anolidae; genus Anolis; species Anolis carolinensis. The sequence goes on from NC_085841.1 coordinate 221,050,199, forward strand.
GCATTCAAAGCACCCCCGACAGATGGCCATCCAGCCTCTGCTTAAAAGCCTCCAAGGAAGGAGCCTCCACCACAGCCCCGGGGAGAGAGTTCCACTGTCGAACAGCTCTCACAGTGAGGAAGTTCTTCCTGATGTTCAGGTGGAATCTCCTTTCCTGTAGTTTGAAGCCATTGTTCCGTGTCCTAGTCTGCAGGGCAGCAGAAAACAAGCTTGCTCCCTCTTCCCTATGACTTCCCTTCACATATTTGTACATGGCTATCATGTCTCCTCTCAGCCTTCTCTTCTGCAGGCTAAACATGCCCAGCTCTTTAAGCCGCTCCTCATAGGGCTTGTTCTCCAGACCCTTAATCATTTTAGTCGCCCTCCTCTGGACGCTTTCCAGCTTGTCAACATCTCCCTTCAACTGTGGTGCCCAAAATTGGACACAGTATTCCAGGTGTGGTCTGACCAAGGCAGAATAGAGGGGGAGCATAACTTCCCTGGATCTAAACGCTATTCCCCTATTGATGCAGGCCAGAATCCCATTGGCTTTTTTAGCAGCCGCATCACATTGTTGGCTCATGTTTAACTTGTTGTCCACGAGGACTCCAAGGTCTTTTTCGCACACACTGCTGTCAAGCCAGGCGTTCCCCATTCTGTATCTTTGATTTCCATTTTTTCTGCCGAAGTGAAGTATCTTGCATTTGTCCCTGTTGAACTTCATTTTGTTAGTTTTGGCCCATCTCTCTAGTCTGTCAAGATCGTTTTGAATTCTGCTCCTGTCTTCTGGAGTGTTAGCTATCCCTCCCAGTTTTGTGTCGTCTGCAAACTTGATGATCGTGCCTTCTAACCCTTCGTCTAAGTCGTTAATAAAGATGTTGAACAGAACCGGGCCCAGGACGGAGCCTTGCGGCACTCCACTTGTCACTTCTTTCCATGATGAAGACGACGCATTGGTGAGCACCCTTTGGGTTCGTTCACTTAGCCAATTACAGATCCACCTAACCGTAGTTTTGTCTAGCCCACATTTTACTAGTTTGTTTGCCAGAAGGTCGTGGGGGACTTTGTCGAAGGCCTTACTGAAATCCAGGTACGCTACATCCACAGCATTCCCTGTATTGACCCAACTCGTAACTCTATCGAAAAAAGAGATCAGATTAGTCTGGCATGACTTGTTTTTGGTAAATCCGTGTTGACTATTAGCAATGACCACATTTGTTTCTAAGTGTTCGCAGACCACTTCCTTAATGATCTTTTCCAGAATTTTGCCTGGTATTGATGTGAGGCTGACCGGACGGTAATTGTTTGGGTCGTTCTTTTTCCCTTCTTGAAGATAGGGACCACATTCGCCCTCCTCCAATCTGCTGGGACTTCTCCCGTTCTCCAAGAACTCTCGAAGATAATTGCCAGTGGTTCTGAAATAACTTCCGCTAGTTCCTTCAGTACTCTTGGGTGTAGCTGATCTGGCCCTGGGGACTTGAATTCGTTTAGAGAGGCCAAGTGTTCCTGGACAACTTGTTTCCCTATTTGGGGTTGGATTTCCCCCAATCCTTCGTCCATTCCGTGTTGCTGAGGTTGAAGATGGCTTTCTTTTTCTGAGAAGACCGAGGCAAAGAAGGCATTAAGTAGTTCTGCCTTTTCCCTGTCCCCTGTCGCCATCACCCCATCTTCTCCTTGCAATGGCCCTATCACCTCCTTTTTCTTCCTTTTTCTACCAACGTAAGCAAAAAAGCCTTTTTTGTTGTTTTTTATGTCCCTGGCAAGCCTGAGCTCATTTTGCGCTTTAGCCTTGCGAACCTTTTCCCTACAGGTGTTGGCTATACGTTTGAATTCTTCTTTGGTGATTTCTCCCCTTTTCCACTTCTTGTACATGTCACTTTTGAGCTTTAGCTCAGTTAGAAGTTCTTTGGACATCCATTCTGGCTTCTTTGCACTTGTCTTATTTTTCTTCTTTGTTGGCACTGTTTGCATTTGTGCCTTGAGTATTTCACTTTTGAAAAACTCCCATCCATCCTTAACTCCCTTGTTTTTTAATATCGGCGTCCATGGAATGCCGCTCAGTAATTCCTTCATTTTTTGGAAGTCAGCTCTCTTAAAGTCCAGAATGCGTGTTTGACTTGTCTTAGTTTCAGCATTCCTTTGTATTGCAAACTGCAGGAGCACATGGTCACTTGCCCCTAAGGATCCAACCACTTCAACTGTATTGATCAGGTCTTCCACATTTGTTAAGTTTAGATCAAGAGTTGCTGATCCCCTTGTTGCCTCTTCTACCTTCTGGACCATAAAATTATCTGCAAGGCAAGTGAGGAATTTGTTGGACTTTGTACTCTTGGCTGAGTTTGTTTTCCAGCAGATATCGGGATAATTGAAATCGCCCATGACTACTATATCTCTTCTTTGTGCCTGTTTGGTCAGCTGTTGACAGAAGGCTTCATCAAGTCCTTCATCCTGACTCGGAGGTCTGTAGTAGACACCCACGACAAGATCTTTTTGAGTCCCGGTTCCCTTGATTCTTATCCAGATGCTTTCAAGCTGGTTTCCCGGATTACAGTCTTGCATTTCTTCTGCAACGTAACTGTTTTTGACATATAAAGCTACTCCCCCTCCTCTCCCCTTTGTTCTATTTCTGTGAAAGAGGTTATAGCCCTCAATGGTTAAATTCCAGTGATGGGAGTCATCCCACCAGGTTTCAGTGATGCCTATGACATCGTATGTGTGGTGCTGTGCTAGGAGTTGGAGTTCGTCTTGCTTATTTCCCATGCTCTGAGCATTAGTGTAAAGACATGTAAGCCCCTGTGACCTCCCCTCGAACTGTTTATTTGGGATTATTGTGCTCTCTGTACTTGGTCCTTGCTGTGTTTGTGCAGCCCTCCGTTTAGCCTTTCGGCGGTTCCCTGTGGTCGTGGGTAATATAGTGTTCGCCAGGCTGTTGTTCCCCTCCCCCAGTGGATCTAGTTTAAAGTGCGCCTGATGAGGTTTGTGAGTCTGTGTGCAAAAAGATGTTTTCCTACTTGTGTGAGATGCACCCCATCGCTTGCCAGTAGTCCATCCTCTTGGAAGAGTAGACCATGGTCAAGGAAGCCAAAATGCTCCTCTTGACACCATTTTCTGAGCCAGTTATTGACCTGTACTATTTTTCCGGCCCTTGTAGAGCCGTGTCCTACAACAGGGAGGAGGGATGAAAAGATCACATGTACATTATACAGTTTTAGCTTTGTTCCCAGAGCTCGAAAATCATTTGTGATCTTTTGAAAAGTATGCCTAGCGGTGTCATTGGTACCTACATGAATCAACATAAGGTGGGGAGGGTGAAGGGGCTTTAGGAGCCTGCTGAGCCTCTGAGTGATATGGTGTATTTTTGCCCCCGGGAGGCAGCATGTTTCTCGAGCCATCCCATCCGGTCTGGAAATGATGGCTTCCGTTCCTCTAAGGAGGGAGTCACCTACTACCAAGACCTGTTTCCTTTGAGGATTGACAGGGTCCCTTTTGTGCAAGACAGTGTGTATGTCCCCTGAAGAGTGTTCCTGTTGTGAATCATGTAGGTGTAAAGTGTTGTCCTCCTCCTCAACATCCCCAGTGCATTCATCAATGACAATCCATTGAGATACATCCGAGAGCCCATTACTCTCCCAAGGATGTTCCTGTTGCTCCTGGTCTATGATTGGGGATGGAGCATTTGCATGATTACATAAGTGTGACTGTGGTGATGCACTGTCCCCGTCAGGGCTATCCCCTGCGCATTGATCCAGGGTGGTCCACTGAGTGGTATCTAAGAAACTGTGGTCCTCCACAAGATGTGTTTCCTGATTGTATGTTAATGATGTAAGAATTTCAAATCTGTTGTGTAAATGCAGCTGAGCAGAGGAGTTCTGCGGAGGCTGCCTGGTCCTGCGTCTCCTTCTATGGGTGACCTCCTTCCAAGCCTGAGGGTTGTCTACCTTTGAGTTGATCTCCCCATAAGGTTCCTGATCGTGGTCTTGGTGGTGTTGGTGTGATGCAGGCTGCTGATCTACAGCAGCGTGTTGTGCAGTGTCCAAGAAGAGCTCGAGTGCCTGAATGTCCTTAAGGGTCTTAATACGGTGCTCGAGCTGTTGGATCCTCTGCTCCATCAGTCATCTGTTTGCATTTGGAGCAGATGTAGTTGTCTAGTTTTTGTGTGAAAAAGCGGAACATGCCACAGCTGGTGCATGTGATGGGAATGTTTTGCTTTTGTTGCATCTCTTGGTGAGCGTGGTGGCCAAGTGGGATCTTTGTACAGTTAAGTAATATGCACGCACTTTATGTGCAAACTGCAACAAACCACCTCTTTGTGTATTTGTTTATGTTGCTTTGTTTCCTGTATGTACTGCAAAGGATAGTTAGTAAAGGTGCCTTTTTCGTGCGCGCCGTCAGGCGCGCGCGACACTGGCAAATAAAGCTTTCCCAGAAACTCAATTAACAGGGGACAATGCCTGCTGTCAATCAACTTAAGTACCTGGCTCTCTTTCAACACAACAGTCACACAACAGTTAGACTTTGACCACAGGAGCCAAGCCCACACTCAGTTTAAAATCTTAGCCAAATCTTAGCCAAATCCTACCTGAAGCCAGGGAGCAAAAATGTCCTCCTGCTGCCTCTGCTTCTGCGAGAACCAACCAACTTAGGGAAAGATTAGCCTGGAGTACCATTTGTGACAATATGAATGGCCACTGGGTGGCACCATGAGAAGGAAAGAGACCATCAAGAGTGGAAAAATATATCCCCAAGAGCGCTTCCAGACAGGACTCAAATCTGTGCCGAAGCGAGTTTAAATAAGCCACTTCAGTGCAGGTTTGAATCCCTACTCCCCAGAAAAACTCGGGGAAGGGGAGGCTACATATCATCCCGATTAAAACTGAGATGGCATGCAGCCACCGAGAAGCTTCCTGGCACAGGAAATGATGCCTGAGGAGGCAGGAGGGACATGGAGAAAAATTATGGCAGCCAGGTACCTTTCACTTAACTTTTAGGGCAAAATTAGGGACTTTGGGGAGAGGCGGCGGGTGCCTTCCTGTACCTTTGGGCTCTAGGAGCCCAAAAGGTGTGAAATGGCAATGAAGAAACACTCCTGGGTAGTCCTGAGAACTAGGCCTTTCAGGAAGGCCCGGATCTAATGGGGTATCCAATTAATTTGGAACAAACCAAGGAAACCTTGGTTTGTTCCGAATTAATTTGTTTTTACTGGAGACGTTGTTTGGATTCTTCTGGTAAAAAACGAGATAGGCTTTTGTGTCTGTCTGGATAGGCCCTAAGTCCATTCTACAAGTGACCATATAAGGTTAAAAGATGCTACTTTACAAGGCTAGATACCTATCAGTAACCTTTGAAATACCACACTTCAACTGAAATAGTAAAGTTACGGATACTGAATTCTGGTAAAATGACCACAGCATGCTAAAGACACTTGCAAAGTTTGTACACTATGAGTGCAAGTTTTCTGACACGATATATTAATGAGTACAATTCATATAGTCTTCATTTTTTTAACTTAAATTATTTTTCACTACTTTTTCAGGAAAGGATCATTGGACATGGCTAATACCAAACATTTATTTAAATAGATTATTTTTTAAAAAACTAGCATGTTTCAACTGTAAACTATCCAGGAACAGGCTGGAGCAGTTTTATATATCTCCACATGTCATTCTTTAATGAAATTTTGGGGTAGAATGCTAGAGTCAAATGATCAGAAGCCATGCATAATACATGTAGCTCAAGGGAATGTGGCCATTTCTAACATTCAGTCATTAGGTTACAGTTAACAGCCATTCTTCTGTAGAAATTCAGGAATCCAGAAAAGAAATACATGATTTAGGAAGCCAAGGATGAGTAATAGGATAGAGCAGTGGTTCTCAACCTGTGGGTCCCCAGATATTTTGGCCTTCAACTCCCAGAAATCCTCACAGCTTGTAAACTAGCTGGGATCTCTGGGAGTTGTAGGCCATATCACCTGGAGACTCACAGACTGAGAACCACTGAGACAGAATATTCCTTCCTCTCACCTCCTCGTCTTCTGCCTCAATATTTTAATATCTGTTTAATCCAAAACATTGCCTACCTATTCCATAATTTCACATCTGGACCACAGACTTCTTTGAACAATAAGGAGGGAAATAAGAGTTGCATGTCATCAAAACACAGGTAGCATTTCAGGCCAATATGGCGTAAGATAGCAACCTAATGCATCACAAAGAATAACAGCCATGATGTGGAACAGAAATCCTCCAGAACTACTGAGTCATTAAAGGAATGGACTCACCACAACATCATGCCTCCCAGTCACAACCTGGAAACAGCCAGGAAGACTTCATGGTTCATGGTATGAAAAGCCTATGAGATGTTCAGGAAAACTAGGTATAGATAGGTCACCCCCATGCTCCAACTCCCCTGGTAGGTCATTCACTAGGGCAACCTATCTTTGTGCTCTCAAAGAAAGCTAGCAAGCTTTTAGCCATTATTTGAGATATTTTTGAGGTTCTTTTACTTGAAGCTCTTTATCTTTAGGGGATTGAACATGAAAGCATTTTTTGTGCAAAGCGTCATCTTTCGTCACTGACCCATGCCCTCTCACTCAATGTTGAAGAGTACATTTACATGACCAAGCAGGTACATCCTGAACCGTCTCATGCTTCAGCTTTTCTACTTAAGTAGCATTAGACAACTGGTAGGAGAGGTGGGGCTCATCTTAACTTCAACTTGTTCTAACAAAGACACAAAGGAGAAGGTGGTCCAATTAGAGACCTCACATTTTTTCATTTAAAACTCCAATGGCCACTCCACGATTTTACAATACATACTTGGGACTACTCAACTCAGATCAATTTAGCACAGAGAAGCACATTTTGGTATGATTTGCATTTCAGTACACAGACTGTAAAACCATTTCACTGTGCTGCCAAATCACAGCTCACTCCCACATTTAATGTGTGCCATTAGAAAGCTTCTCAAAGGTGCTGGCAATGAAGCACCAGATCTGTGGAGAATGGGATTTGGGTACATAGTGAAGCATCAAGTAGCTAAAATGTGTGTGAAGTTTTTTTTTAAAAGGAACATTTGGGGAGACATCCTGCTAGTAGAAAGCTGGCTTTCTGGATACATAAGGGGTTTAAAAAAAAAAATCTGCACATTAATACACTCTTACCCCAACAGGAAAAACTGTGTGGCTCCCATATATTATCCAGTATTGGGGAGGGGAAAGGAGATAATACAAAAGCATTTTATGTCTCTTAACAAAAAGACAAGAAATTCATAGGAAAGACTGGCCTTTAGTATGCAGACATGGCAGGGAGCTAAACGAAAGTAGTTAAGTGGGCATCCTACTGTGCAACTAGTTGCATTCCAACATCTAAAACTGAATATCTTGGCTTCTTTTCATTTCTTAACACATTTTGGTCGGCTGCTTTCCCCATTACTTTTTTAAAAATGTATGTAGGTTCACCTCCAATTCAACATGCATGTAACATTTCATTTTGTGCCCAAAAATGCAGATGGGATGCTCTCAAAGACTCATCCAAGTTTAGTGAAGCTACTGAAGAGTTCTGTACTTGAGAAACTTACTGGTGGCGAACCAGTAATAATCAAAATTATTTGGCTGATACATTTCCCAGAACAGCTGTGAAGACAGCTATGGATTTTAGTAGATGGAAATATAAAGTCATGGGTCAGTGAGGTATAAGACACCATATAAAGTACACATTTATTTGGCATATTTTTCAGACACCACCAATATGTCTTCTTCCCATTAGAATTACAGGGCTAATTTGACTAGACCCTCCTATATTCATGCACCAAACAGTTATTGGATATTTGATTACTGGACTCTGAACACTGAACTGGTTCCTTTACGGACTATCATACTTAAACCGACATTTGATGACATGGAAGTCCTGAGTCTCAAGATTAGATCTGTAATAGTGCTGCTCACATGTTGCAGACAATGAGTTATGACTGTATAATATGTTAATGTTCCATAGAATCACAGATTTAAAAAAAGGTGAAAACAACTCTCTCATCCGAACCCAACACATTCCTCTGCTGACAATAAAGGATAATCTTTCATTAATCAAACTAGAAGACTGAACACTTGTTTCACATAACTGAAACATAACACAAGCAGCCTCTGACTGATGTGAAAACCTCGAGTCCCATAGGCCCCTTCTACAATGCCATATAATACAGATTAGCAAATCAGATAATCCACAGTATCTGCTTTGAACTGGATTATATCAGTCTACACTGCCATATAATCCAGTTCAAAGCAGATAATCTGGATTTTATATGACATAGTAGAAGGGGCCACAGTTATAGTTTCAACAAAAATGGGGGGGGGTGAGAGAGGAGTCAAGGAGTGAGAGGCAAGAACCAAGGTAACACCTTCAGTAAGTAACTTCATTTTTCTACCCCGCCACCATCTCCCGACAGGGACTCGGGGCGGCTAACAAAACAAGTACAACAGTTAAAACATATTACAATAAATAAACCGCAATAAACCACCACACTCTGCATTCAAAGGGCAGATGCCAAATTGAGAGGAGCACATGAACTGTGTTCACATGTTTCACATAGGACTAAAAACAAAAGCAGTATTTGCAATCCAAATACCCAGGCCCCTTCTACACTGCCATTTGAAATCCAGATTATCTGATTTGAACTGGATTATATGGTAGTGTAGTCTCATATAATTCAGTTCAAAACAGATAATCTGGATTATCTGATTTGATAATTGGCATTATATGGCAGTGTAGAAGGTGCCCCACAGACCAACTCATCAGATACTTTATATATAGTCCAGCCACATATCAACTACTGTTCAGGTAATGATCACCCATTAATCAGTGCAGGTGGTGAGGTGTAGTGCACTGGGCAACCAGACGGAACCACAGAAAATGGGGAAGGTTATGGATAAAGATATGATGGACTACCATTTAAAACTTGCATTATGTATAGAAAGCAATGTGGAAAACAGTTTGAATTTTAAATGTATGAAGTAGGGAGAGAACTTACCATCATAGTAGACAATGGCACCTACAAGTCTGTCCTTCTGCAGCATAGGAAAGAGTTCCAGGGCTTTTGATTTGCTAAGCACATAGCTACTTTTCAGGCACTGGCTTCCCGCTACAAGGTCGTAGAGTTTAATTCCCACCCAATAATATGGCAGCTGCCACCATCTGGAAAAGAAAAAGATACAGAAAACGAATTAATAATTTAATGTTTATATGCAACCCCGCAATTGCCATAAATATTCTCCTTTCCAAAGGGACATAAAACTAGAAGCCCATTACTGGAGTGTCAAAACAACCTGAGTGTGTTTTGATGTTAGGAAATCACCCTCCTTATTCCTGATCTTCAACAAAGCTGAATGAATGACTATTTCAAACCCAAGGTGCTTTATACCAACCCATAGGTTTGTGCATGGGTCAGTTTTCAAAAATGATCTTTGGCTGGCATGGACTCTGCCGCTATTTTTTTCTCAGCCACAACAGAACAGTGGCTGTCAACAACCGGCTGCTTTCGGTTTCTTTCAGTTACATGTGGAGTGTGGGGAGGGAGGAAGCTGCTAGAAGGGAAAGGATCCCAGGAAGTGGGTTTTCTTAAACCCTTGCCTTAAACCCAGGTCTCCTTGAAAGACAGAAGGGAAAGGATCCCAGGAAGCGGGGGTTTCTTAAGCCCTTGCCTTAAACCCAGATCGCCTCTAAAGACAGAAGGGAAAAGATCCCAGAAAGGGTGGTATCTTAACTCTGGTGCTTTTAATCCAGTTCTTAATGAAGGATACAAGGACAAACGATGTCTAAAATGACGGGATGGGGCACCTGGGAAGTCCCCATTGACACCAATGGGCCAGATTGAAAACAAAACTTTGGGCTTCCTGGATTGAAAACAGATTTTTGTCCTCCCGAATTTTGGAGGTTCCTGTAAAATAAATTGGGACCCCCACCAAAATCCAGGATACCAAAATTCGAGGTTTGCTCGAATTGCATAACCCTATTATCTCATCTTACAAGGATACTATGGTACTGAAATGAGACTGGACTGCTGCTAAATTGATCTTTAGTGTCCTTTATGATAGTTATATATCTTCAATTACTGAAAATATGATGGAAGGGTAAACATTTTAAATAATACCATCAAAATGGATGACAATATGCAGTTATGGTTCTGCTGATCTAACAGTGGGATTCAGTGATATCAGAAGGATGAAAAAATACCAGAAGAAGGATGAAAGAACAATTCCTAGTACAACTTCCCATGCAATCCTAAAACCAGATCCAATGAGTTGGGAAACACCTCTTCTACAAGCCAGTGTCACAGAGTCCCCCTCGATGGATTGTCACCTGGATTGTCACTTTATTGTGGTGAGGGGGGGCTAGTGTGTTCCAATAAACCTGCGGGTGCAACCATTGAGTCAAGGCAGGGAAAAAAGTCTCTTTGGTTACTTCTACACAACTGTTTAAAATCCAAATTATCTCCTTTGAACTGGATTATCTGGCAGTGTAGACACTGATAATCCAGTTCAAAGCAGATAATGTGGATTATCTGCCTCAATAGTCTGGATTATAAGGTAGTGTAGAAGGGGCCACTATTAACACTAGATTTAACCCTGAGTTATGCACCAGGAAACTCCAAATCAGCAGGGTAACAATATGATGTAAACTGTCATACCTAGGACCAGGGAGAGCATAGGCACCAAGTATCTTTGGCAATCAGTGCAAAAAGGGTTCAAAAACGGGGGAGAAGATTCAATTTCTTTGCAAATCAGACTCCAGCAAATTCAGCTGCTTCCAAACATCTGCCATAACTCTGAGAGGCTAAATATTAACAAATACATCTAAAGATAACAATCACAGGCCCCTTCTACACTGCCATATAACACAAATTATCAAAGCAAATAATCCACATTATCTGATTTCAACTGGATCATATGAGTCTACACTGCCATATAATCAAATAAAGCAAATAATATGGATTTTATAAGACAGTGTACAAGGGGCCCCATAAAACATAGCCTATGTATTTCACCCCTTTTTTGATGGAATCCCTTGCCAGATTGATATTTGAAACTTAGGCAATCAAACTATGAAAAATCTACCAGTTATTTGGAAGATCATTTAACTTGTAATTGAAAATGCAGCTGATATGTAAATATTTCCAGTGTGCCCTTACATATGTTTCCTTTAAAGTAAGTTTAGCTGAGTTTAATGGGCTTACTTCTATAGAAGTGCATGGCATTACAGCATAAGAGAAATCTGATGAGGAATTGGTGTGCAGTTCATTTAGCTTTACTAAACCCCCTTTGGCCACTGAGGGCCCTTCCACACAGCCATATAACCCAGAATATCAAGGCAGAAAATCCCACAATGTCTGATGAGAAAATTAAAAAACTGATGAGAAGTATGCTTAAGGTGTGTTTTGTCAGGGTATTGTGTATTGTGAAATGTTAAAATCAATCTGGGTTATTAGAAATGCCTTATGTGTTAGTTTTTTCAGCAAGGCATTTCAGCTGTTATGGAGTTAATGAGAGTCTGCTATGATTGACGTATCACAGGACCAATGGGGTCAAGTTTGTTTTGACCGGGACTTTCTTTCTTGTCCTGTGGAATGCAGAGGAGTTTCCTGTTCAGTAGAGCAGTGTGTCTGTGTGTGCATGAGTCGCTTCGGCAAGAGCACTCATGGAGGAAGGACTGATTTGCTCTATTTGTATATACCGTGTTTCCCCGAAAATAAGACAGTGTCTTATATTAATTTTTGCTCCCAAAGATGCTCAAGGTCTTATTTTCAGGGGATGTCTTATTTTTCCATGAAGAAGAATTCACATTTATTGTTGAACAAAAAAAATGAACATTTATTATATACTGTACATTTGTCATCACAAACCAGCATAACCAGACAAACTGTGAATCCTATCAAGAATTTCTTCTTACTGCCATTATTTCCATGTACAACACTCTATATTATGTACATTTCCCGATCCTGCATGCTCTGGTGTTCTGTTTGTTGGGCATGCTTCCAAACAAAAACTTTGCTAGGTCTTATTTTCAGGGGAGGCCTTATATTTAGCAATTCAGCAAAACTTCTACTAGGTCTTATTTTCTGGGGATGTCTTATTTTAGGGGAAACAGGGTAGTCATGTAAATAAAGATATATTGCCGTTGGATTTCCAACCGAACCCTCGTCTGCTGGAGTGTGTTTGTCCAGTGCTGTATTTCCACACGGTGAGACAGTCTGGAGAAGGAGGTGAAGACCGGGATGGTGAATTTTTGGATTACACTCTGCTACCCATCATCCCCTGACATGTTTGATGTATTTTCTTTTTATGTGTGTAAAATATAGCATACTCCCCTGTCGAAGATATTGTAAAAAGGGGGAAAGGATGTACACTTGATTGATAAACCTATGAATAAAAAGTTAAATAATACGAAGAATTTTGAAATTGCTTACATCTTGAAATTAAACATCACCTTTAAAACTAAGCACACATTTGCTTAGATGTTTTATTATCACTTGTGTACAGCATCCATAAAGGAAGCCACTGTCAACTTTGAAGCTCATTTCCAAATCTAAGCTTTATCTGAAGCATTTCAGTGCTGCAATAGCCTAGGTTTATGCCACGATAATTCATGTTTACAGGGCCACATGATTCTGTCTGCATCTACTGTAACAGACTAACAGGGGTACACCTCTGGAATTTGTGTTCAAGGAGCTGACACTTCACACTTCCACTAGGCAATGACAACCTTTTCACCACTACAAAATCAACAATAAAAACTGTGAAAAACGCAGTTAGACAGTAACATCTGACATAAATTCCCAGTGACAAAAGTTTTCAACCATAATACTCCTATATGGAGGTAATATAGGACAAACCTTGGATGACTTACTTGTAAACGGGAAGCATAATCGGCAAAGGAGAAGATAGATGAGGTGCAATTTCAAGCAAGTTGGCACGTTCATGGAGAGCTTCTTTCACCATTCTGTACTACAAAACAATACAGAATCCATTTTCAGCAATGTTGCCACTATCCTATAGTCATTTTGTGCACATTTCTGTATAAGGCTACACAGCTAGACACAATCTATCTTTGCGATTGGGATTTTGCAGAAAGGTATTTGCAGAATATGGAAAAACATTTTTTAAACAAAAGAAATCACCTTTCTATAATATTGTAATATTCTTATACGGTCTATGAACTATGTATGAACTATATGTCCACAATATTAACTCAGGGCCCGTATTCCAGGCCCTCTCGCATTTTTACTGGAGGCATCCAAATGACACCTCCAGTAAAAGAAGATTAATTTGAGACAAAGCAAAAAAAAAACCAAACCTGCTTTATCCTAAATTAATCTGATTGCCTATTAGACCCATGCTATGGGCCCTGTGGGGCCAAGCCCACTGGGAGTCCATACACCCATCTTGCACCTTCTGGAGCCCAGAGAGGCAAGATGGCCCCCATCCCTTTCCCAAAACCACCCAAAACCCCTAAAAAATAAAAAAGGAAACTTACTAGGAGCCACGAGGCCTCTATTCCTGCCTGATGGAACATATCGATGATGTTCAACAAGATGGGGGGATCACACCTGGCTCTCCTTGTCATTGGTATGTTCCAACAGGCAAAAATACAGGCCTAATGGCTCCCAGTAAGTTTCCTTTTTATTTTTAAGGTTTTTGTGGGGGTTTTTTTGGTTGGCTATGTCTGGAAGGGCCCTGAGGTGTCTTTATTGCTAATTGATATTTTCCCCTCCATTTTTACATCATACTTCAACCAAGAAACTGAAGCATCCCACTTGAATGCTCTGCCTAAATTACACAAGAGCTGTTCAACTACCAGTTCAATAGAACTAGAAATATTCTCCAACATGGAAGGATGCCCTCTTTGTCTCGCATATCTCAGTGGTAAATGCTAACTATGACAACTACAGCATGCAGTGATCTCAACACACTGCATTATTTGTAGTTTTTTTTCTTGTCTTGATCCACAACGAAAGGCAGGTAAGAAATCATCATCTTCATCATCAACCACATGGACCCTCAACACATAGAAGATTGAAAGGTTCAGGAGTGCTGACTATCATTTGCTTCCTCACTAATAAACGTATTGTGCCCAGAACCAGACAAAACATTTTGTGTCCCCTTTCAGTGCTAGCAAAGTTACAGTAATTGAGTTAGATTCTTAAAAACTGTGAGGTAAAGCAGTTTTAGAAAAATGTACTTTTATTTCTTTGGGACCACAGAAACTTTCTGCCTCTGCAAATTGCATCTGATTAACATATTTGGATAGAATCAAATAAGGACTGAACAGTGTATCTCAATGACTGTCACTATTACTGATTTTTTTAAAGATCCAGCCTTCACAAACTTAGCCTATAGACAAAATACAGTATGGTCCCCATATCAGTGGGACCTTCTATCCGGTTTCATTTATCCACGTGTGACAAAATACTTCTTCACTGGGTATTTGATAGGCATTTCAGCACAACTCTATGGAATCCTAGCACCAGAAGTCCTGCTCTATTCTCATTCTGCCGACAAATCAATGGATATTAAGGCATCAATTTTGACTAAACTATGAAATTCAGACTCAGTTGAATGCAAAACAGAATTTTATGTACATAATTTTTAAAGTGTGTTGCTCATTATGTTGCATTTTAAAAAATGCTTGAAATTCTGCCTCAGTGTTTCACTCCACTCCCCCCCCCCCACACACACGTACACACACCTGATTTCTCTCCACCTGTCTCCCTATTCTACATATCACAGCAAGAATTTTTAAAAATATATATACATGTGCCATTGGGAATGCTAGGAAAACTGTAAGATTTAAAATTTATCACAATTCATTTATCAGCCACCGCTATGTCTTTCTTAATGCATCATATTCAATATCTGCAGCAAGTAACTGACAAATGTATTCAAAGTGCAGAGTACTCCCTAGTTTTAATGTGTTTATACCTAAAACTAGGGAGTTCTTTTTCAAACACCCTGTATAATAAAACCGTGAATGGGAGAACAAATTTAATGAGATCAGGAGGAGGGAGATCAGACTTTTTTTGGCTTCATGGTTACTCTCACAAAACAATTACCTGGTCAAAATCCAACTTCATGATGGCCTTCTGAAGGTATCTCACTCCTCCGTGGATCAGTTTAGTGCTTCTGCTGCTGGTCCCTGATGAGAAATCATCTCTTTCTACAAGGGCTGTTTTTAGGCCTGTGTAACCAGAAAACTAAATTAACTTCTTAAATTACACAATTTGTATGTAATTCATTAAAAAGTCTTTCTCTAGGGTAGAGACAATTGCAAGAAGCATTACTGTGATCATCGATGAATTTGTATTCAAAGTACACAATGCTATCTCTTTGGCAAGCAGCTTCTTTGGGGAAATCTCTTCTTTTTTTAATATGGTAAATTAAAATGGCCACAGATGGGAACAAGGAGTATAAGAATATACAACCAACAAGAGTTGAAAAAATGCATGAAAGTTGCCTAGTTTTCCATAAATAACCAAAACATATGGGGTTTCCTCTTAAATTTCAGAAAAATAAAACAGAGGATGAAAGCGAGAAACTTGGAAATCTAACCCACATAAAGGGGTGCACTTCTGAATAGACATATAACACAATCTTACTAGTCTTTAAACCACTATTTCTCAATTTGTGGGTCCTGATGCAAATGGGGTCCCCTTAGCTCAATGTTGGTGTCCTGAAAAATTTGGCAACAATAATTTTCTGATTGTTACCTTGTGGTTGTTTTATACATTTACACTGGTTTCAAGATGGAACTGACCACATCTGTTTACATGGTCATTCCAGGGACATAGGATGGCATTTATCGTTCCCCTCCTATTTTTGTTTTTGTGGCGACCACTAGGTATAAAATGGCTGGTAAATCCCGCTGGATGGTCAGGACTCTTTTCCATATCTGCAGCTGCCAAGAGCTTATGTAAGGACTTCCTTCTGCCTCCTCAGTGGCCAGGGAGCTGGTGGTAAGAGCCACAATCCCCCTCTGGATCGGCCCCAGGATAAAGTGTCCATAGAGAGTTGTTGTGTGTTTTTCAGTCTGCATGGCCATGTTCCAGAAGTATTCTCCCTTGACGTTTTGCCCACATCTATGGCAGGCATCCTCAAGGGGAACCTCTGAGGATGCCTGCCATAGATGTGGGCAAAACGTCAAGAGAGAATACTTCTGGAACATGTCCATACAGCCCAAAAACACACACAACAACCCTGTGATTCCAGCCATGAAAGCCTTCAACAACACATTGTCCATAGAGAATCACCCTATGTCATTCCAGTGATAGATCTGTTTGAATTTATCAAAACAGATGAGCAGCCATTCCCATGTAGCCTCTCCCAGGGCAGGGTGGTACTGGCTCTCTCTCTCTCTCAAAAAAAAAAAAAAGCTGCAAAAACTTTCTGAGTCATGTGGAAGGCTGCAGGATGGAAAAAAGGGCAAGGTTCCACTGCACAAGCTGTTAACTATTACCCTAACACTTGATTAAAACATCATTTTCACCATCATATCATCATTTGTCTTATTACTCATTTTTTTAGCATTGGAAAGATTTAGTCTTCAGATAAAAATGATTTTTAAGATAAAAGCTTCAAATAAAATAATAGATAATTAGTTTAAACACCTGTCAACTCAAGATAAAACTGATGAGTGTATTTTAAAATCAGAGGGGTAACAGATTTAGGGCCACACTGTTTTGCTTCTGTCCCTTGTTTTACTGAAAAAGGTGAGGAAAGGGGAAAGCAAAGGGAATAAAGACGACAAATAAAAGATGGCCTTTCCATTAAACAATGAGTGATCATTAACTTAATAAAATTAAGTTAACAAAAGCTATTTTATCGTTCCTTCAATATATCAAAAAGACACCTATTTCAACATTTCAGTAACATGAAAAATGAATTTCGTGTTTTATCAATTAAAATCTAGCTAATTAATCAATAAAAACCCCTCCATCTGTTTTCACTAGTAACACATGGATTAGTTATCCCGTAATACACCTTAGCAACTATTTTTGTACATTGAACAATAGTAACAAAATGATTAAATTCCTCTACACATTTTTCTTCTACCATATGAGGGATGGAATCTAGTTAAAGCAAAGGTGCTTTATTGTGTATATATTCCCACTAGCTTAGGGGCAGACTTCCTTCAATTCACTCTATGTAGTCTAATTTTCTTTTCTTTTTTCATTTCTCAAAGTACAGTGATATGTGCCAATCTGCAAAGCAACTACAGACTCTTAAGAATATAAATGCTGACTATATAAGGTTAAGGTCCACCAAAGTTAGCCACTCCTTGCAAGGATTTAATCCAACTTAAGGGGGTGCTAGCTACTTCGAAAATGACCAACAATGCATACTTAGATAAGGCCTTAGTAGTAGTATCATTTATTTCTATAATGTTATCACTATACATGTTTTCCATATAAAAGAACAATAGTTCCCTGCCCTCAGCCTTACAACATAATTAAGACATGGAAATGAATGGAAGTGTGTGAGAGAATTAAGTTCTGCAGATACTGAGTGGTTCTATACAGACAAAAGTAGAGTGGAATTGCATTTGAGATGCTAATTCCAGCCCGTTTTGCAGCCTGACCAGGACTTTGTCAGCCACCTCAGGGGCAAAAGGGCATCCCCACTGCCCGACCATGCTGAACCTAGTTACAGGGTGCACTGTGTAACCACTCAGGCGCTGATGCAACTCCACACTGACCTAGATGGTCAGTATACATGGGACCACTGTCTCTTCTTCTCTCCCTTTGAGCCGGTACAGTGGCTGGTGGCATGGAAGGAGGGTCATTCATGTCCTTTCAGGCCTAGCCGTGATGGAGCTGCTCCTGACTTTTTCTCTCACTCTGGGCCCATCCACACACACTTAAAATGTGGAAGTTACTGGATTAAAGGGGGAGAATGGCTACATGACGCTAGCAGTAAATCCACACTGATTTACTGCAACAGACAAAAAATATATGTTAAAAGGGTCCCCTTTTATCCCGATTCCGGATGGAAAATGTGCATATTTGCATCACTGTATATCCCTGCACTCGCAAAAAAAAAGTGATTTCCTTCCCTCCTCCCTGTGGAGACTGCTCCAAGACATGCCTGCTTTTTAAAAGCTCAAAGCAGCTGATCAGCTGATTGGCCTGTGAAACGGGCACACAGCTATTTCAAAGGAAGTACGAATGGAGAACAATTAGAACTCTCTAAAACTCTTTATTTCAAATTTTATAATATTAAACACAACATGAATAAACAATTGGGGGAAGAAGGAAATCTGCCGGAAGTTTTTTTTTAAAAAACTTGTTATGTGCTGAACCTCATATGCATACATATGAATCTATATATATTTATATTAAGATATTAGATACAGTCCAACGCAGTGATTTTTTTTTTAAAAAAACCTTCTGCTTGATGTCCCCCGTCTGTCCTCCATCTTGTTCCGATACAGAAAAGGCCTGTGAGGGCAGCATGAGACCCAATCCCGAGTCTCACAGGTCTCTGTGGGGACCTGCAGTCAGATCCCGGGATTTTTTAGCCCCCATTTAAAACCTAGATTTTCATGCTGTCTGGAAGCGCCCTCTGTGTCCTGAGCAGTGGAAGTTGGGATGGATGGAGGACTGCTCATGTGCTTCTGGGCCTAGCTATGATGGAGCTGTGCCTATCTCTCCTTCTCTTCCTCCAAAGCTAGGGAGAGATGTTCGAGCTGATCAAACTTCTGTTTACTCTGCACTACGTAATATAGAAATATGGTTCCCCCTCTGCCAACAAACCTACCTATTTATGAAGGGATACCCAGTGACATCAAACCAGAAACATGGCAGTTCTAAGTGGATGAAATCATGTGAAGTTCTAGGGATAACGTAATACTGCTTCACAATGTGCACAAATAAACTAGGGTGCTCACTATAGTAATCAGAAGGGAATTTATTCAATTGAGAAAATGCCAAAGAAAGAAGGGGTTGCTCCTTCTCAGCACTAATTCAAGCAGACAATCTCTTCAATGAATTAAGCAAAGAAAAATGTGAGGATATCTGATCAGAGATCTCCTATGTTACATTTTGCTTGACATAAAATTAGACCAAGAGGACATTAGATCATACACTACAAAGTTGGCATGTTGCTGTTTTAATATGTAGAATGAGCAACATGTGGGTTAGCAGAAAATGAAATTTCCACATTCACTATATCAGGTATAAAATCCCAGGGACAAAAAATATAGGGTAATATTCAGCTGGACAAAGAATGCTGAAGTGCAAGATATAACCAAAGGTCATGAGGTAGGAAAGAGCTAATCATTCTATCAACCCTGACAAACTAACTTGCCTTTTCCTTCCCTCTTTCCTTGTCACCCCTTTTTCCTCTTATGTCATGTCTTTCAAAGAATTTAAACCTATATGCATGGATTATCTTCTTTTCACTGTATATATTGGAGCTACTCTGGGACCATTTTGTCTAAGGAGAGGGATAAAACTGTTCAAGAGTAATATTAAGTATAATAATCAAATGGAGTGGATCAGAGATCCAGAAAGGCAGTATAAATACTCATTAACAATGATCACCCAACAGCAAATGTAACCTGTTGATATAATTTAACACAATAGATCTGACTTATAATAAAGAAAAGAGATGCAGAAATTAATAATATTATTAACTTAACAGAAGTGTCTTCTCAACTCTGTATATGTATGTATTATGTATTCATATGTCTGTCTCGCCTTCTCTCTTTAGTAATTGCAGTGTAAAATAACAGAATTATTAGATGATCATCAGCCACAGACACTCAAACATAAACCATTACATGTTTCATAAAATGCAGCCATTCACAACATAAATCCAATTAAGATAAGCACCTAGAAAACTAGAAATGTAATCTCTCATTAGGGGAAAAGTAAATCAAAGCTACAGAGCAATCTCTAAAGTTGTGGAGCAGTCTTTAAAATTAAGACAAGAAGTATTCCTGTAAGTATCACAATAGCCAAGCAGAAGTGTGCAAACAGCGAAACATGGAAAAAGAAGGAAAACACCTACCAAAAGGTTCTTACAGAAAGTATTGGAGAACAATATGACTACCCACTGAGGAAACACAGGTGATCAGTAACATCTGGTCTCTTTTAGCCTGCATTACCTCAAAATTTGCTGTGTTTTATGGTGAGTCTACTGTAAACAAGTGCATTAGCCTCTCTTGGACTCCCTAAACTTTCATGTCCTCAAAAAAAATCTAATTATTCCCAGTAACTTTAGAAGATCAGAGCAATTTATTTTTTGTCAAATGTGACTGAAGATTAATGGATACAATCAGGAATAATTTGGCAAAAACGTATCAAACATAGAGAAAGGAGAATTTGTTAAGTGAAGCATCAAACTTAATATGAGAGCAAATCCCGTGAATGAAGAGCAACAATACACAATTCATTAAGCAAATGCTATGATGATTTCACACTTCAAAAAGCTACTGATACAATCAACATACACAGTATAAAGTGATAACTATAGATCTGTATAAACATTGTTTTCTTGTGCAGTTCTACAAACTTTGACATAAATCAGCATTCCCAAATATAAATATCTCATCTGAGCTGTTTCCCAGGAGCCACAAGCCAAAAAGGTTATCCTCCTCTGCAGATGCCCACATCTCAGTGTAGCTGAGTATTTGAAGTAGAATGAAATGGGGGGCCCTTGTACACATGCTCAAAAACCCAGAAGGAATTCGGACAAAGGAGGAGGGCTGGCTAAATGATGTTTTGGGCAAAGTGCCAGTGGAATAGGGATAACAGATGAAAAGTACATGTTTAAAAGGTGCACTTAAAACCCGATTCTGCCCCCAAAATGTGCATCTTCGCATGACTGTATATCCCTGCAGTCATGGAAAACACATGACTTCCTTCAATCCCCCTGTATGGACTGCTCTAGTGCATATGAAAAACCCAAAACAGCTGATCGGGCTGTCAAAAGATGGCCGAACGGAAGCAGAGTTGGAAAGCAATTACAATTAGAACTCTTTGCAGTCATTCCTTTGTTCTAATATTTATAAAATCAATTAGAGCTTGATTTATAACTGGGTGAAAAGAGAGATAACAAATCTGCTTGTGTGTATGGCAGGGGAGCATTTCCCAGGACAGACAGGACTAAATGTGGACTTGTCATGTCCTAGGATTTTCAGGCCCATTTTTTAACCCTCATTTTGATGGTGTCTGGAAGTACCCAGGGTAATTATCCCTATGACACACTTGTTGTTTATTAGCAGTATTAAGACTTGTGTATTTCCTCTCCAGCTGATTAACAACCCAACAGCAAGTAACACCAGCAAATAAGATTAAATGAAAAGTAAGTACAAGGAGTCGTAAAAACGTGTGTGCGTGCCTTCAAGCTGTCTGATGACTTATGATAATCTCATGAATTCAATAGGGTTTTCTTAGGGCTTGTCTAGACTGACTAAAAAAGAAACAGTCTGCAATGACACCATTGTGATCCAGTTAACACTATAGAAATTGCACACATTGGAATGAGATGGCCACACAATTCTCCTGGTGTAAGGGGGCTGTCAACCATCTCTAATCCTATGCATTATTTTTGGCCGTACAGCCACACTCTGCCTTTTCTTCCATGATGCATGAGAACACAGTATTTCCTGTTCAATGGGAGTGCATTTCATTGTGAGTTTGTACTTGTTGCTCAACTAGCTCAAACTCCTCCCCCCACTTCTTCTACACACCATGAAGACTCTCTTCTTCTGCTGCCAAAATTTCAGCCCCTTTCCCAAAGAGTAACATCTTCCCCTTTCCCATTCTGCTGTCAGATTTTAAACCCTTTCCCCAATGACTGATATCCTGCCTGCTCTTCTTCTGCAGACAGATTATAAACTGCTTAATTTTCAACCCCTTTCACAATGAGAAACACCTTCTCCACACTTCTTCTCCTGTCAGATTTTAAACCACTTTCCCAATGAGTGACATCTTCCCTTAGAAAACTAGAGGTGGAAAGGCAAAGTTTTTTTAGACCAGATTGTCCAAACAAACTGCATTCTAATGAATAGTCAAAATTGTTGTGTGTACTGACACTGCTGTGGAGGTTGTGGGAAGAATTCAGAGTGAGTGGGGTTGTGCGTTTTTAATATAATCTTAAATGTATTTATTATATTTTAACTTTATTTTAATTAACATCCACACAGTACTATTTGTTTTTCAATTTTTTATTTGCTTTATTTTAAAATGTGTGTTTGTTAGCTGCCTTCAGTCCCCGCAGGGAGAAAGGTGGGGTATAAATAAAGTAAATACAATAAATAAACAAATACATAAATATATGAATTCATTCAGACCTCAGTAGGCAAATATACTGGACTCACCTCTTGAAACTGCATCTAAGGCACAACCACTACCAGTAGCACCTCCGCCTATGATAAGGACATCGAATTCACTGGTCTGTTGCAAGGCCTGTAGTTGATGTTCTCTGGTGGGAAGGGATCTATGCATCTGTAAGGGTTTACATTCAGAAGCTTCAACAGACACCAGATGACTCTGCAAGGAGGAAGAGGGGAAATTGTCAAGAGATGAAAGAAAGACTGGGACTTGCATTATTACAGGGATGAGAATATAAACAACGAAGTCCCCGGTCCAAACCCTTCTCTGCTCAAAACTCATGAATTAACACAAACTCATTTAATTGTCTGTTCTTATTCTTAGGGCTGTGTGTACCTGAGTCTTTCTTACAGCTTAACACTAGGCTTTCTCTGAGAAATGTATTTTAATATGGAGTAAACAAATAAAAACCTTAACTCTCTGTGTGTGCTGCATGATGTACATTAGCAGTGTAATCATTACAGGCTGTAATCCGCCTCTAATACTTATTATACTAATTAGCTGGTGTACAGTGGGCCCTTGCCAACTGCCTTAATTATTCGGCACACTGCTTCACACGCAAGGGCACAAAATAAAACAGGAATGCTTCTTAGTCTTGAGTTCTCTCTCAGCATCCTCTTTCTGCTTCTCTCTCATTCACAAATACACTGCTATCATACAGTTTATTTAATGACTGGATAGTAAACCAGGCTTTCCAAGTCATGTTCTGAAGGGGACTAATAATCTTCTCCTAACTGAATAATTTATGTCTGTGATAAGGCTACAGAAACAAAACACTGTGGAAGAATTTGTTCAATCATTCACAACAATAGGAATTTTTGTGACAAGGAATTAGACTGTGCTCCCAGTGTTTTTTATACACACACATTCACACAATCAACTATTTGTGTGTCTACGTTGTTTATGTACTGTCACCCTGCTTTTAAAAAAGTTCTTCTACCAGTGTAAATAAATAAACACATACAAATAAGCACACACACTCTATACTAAAAGCATTCTGTTCTAAAAACAAATAAAAATACTGGAAGATTGTATCTTTTGCATGTGCCCAACAGAATCCTGAATTAGGAGTGGTAGATGTGCTTCTTTTGCTAAGAGCTGTTCCCATATGCTTAATGGGAATATCTGCTCTGAAAGAATGTTTTTTCCTAACAAACTTATTTTTAATCTCATGCCATATTCCTTACACTTTCAAGTACTCTCTGTTTTGACTGAAGAAAAAGAAAAAGCAACAACTTTTTACAAAATGATCTTCAAGGGAAGAGGTGGTCTTGGACAGTCAAGGTAGATTAGAACTGTTTTTAACAAGCCATGTTTAATTCTATTTTAATATTTATATGTTAATTAAAAGGTAAAGGTTTTCCCCTGACATTAAGTCTAGTCGTGTCCGACTCTGGAGCCGGCATTATCCGTATAAACCTCCAAGATCATGTGGTTGGCATGACTGCATGGAGCGACGTTACCTTCCCGCTGGAGCGGTACCTATTGATCTACTCACATTTGCATGTTTTCGAAGTGCCAGTTTGGCAGAAGCTGGGGCTAGCAGCAGGAGCTCACCCCGCTCCCCGGATTCAAACCACCGATCTTTCAGTCAGCAAGTTCAGCAGCTCTGTGGTTTAATCTGCTGCGCCACCAGGGGCTCAATTTATATGTTGCAAGTTTTAAATATAGAGTATTGTTTTTAATGTTGAGAGCTTTCTTCTCTTAAACAAGACACAAAGCAGAATAATTATATTAAATTATATTATACTTTGGTTTCTCTTCAGATCGTATATTAAATTAATTATGTCAACAACAACAACAACATCTACTACATTTTACCATGCTGGCTTTTAGCAGAGCAATGAATGAATTCTATAGGTTGATTTGAAATACACTTTGTCACACTCTTCCATAGTGGCAGAAGTAAATAGGAGGGGATGACTCTATTAAA
The DNA here is from genome assembly GCF_035594765.1 of Anolis carolinensis. Classification (NCBI taxonomy): domain Eukaryota; kingdom Metazoa; phylum Chordata; class Lepidosauria; order Squamata; family Anolidae; genus Anolis; species Anolis carolinensis. Next base: position 221,074,488 of record NC_085841.1, read on the forward strand.
AAACATTGTGAAATAGCCTTTCAGAAACCAAGCTGCAGGTTGGTTGAGGCTGCCAAATCACAGGCAATGAATTGGCACAGAAGTCCCATCTTCGGTATTGATGTTGCATGCTGAATATGATACCTTGCTGTTGCTATTGAAGATGATAGTAGTAGACAGACATGGGGCAACAGCTGGCAACTTCAGGCACATTTCAGTGACATTGAAGGGATGTATGAAGCTTCAACTCATGCCTGAACTCATTACTATTTCCCCACATTACTATATTTAAATATACCAATTGACATTCTCCTCTTTCATCTTTGGAAGAAAACAGTCACAGAAACCTGACCATGATTGTAATAGTTACTTGGGAATAAATCTGGGTCCAGTGGGATTGACTTTTGCATAGACATGCCTCAAACTGCAATGTGGAGCACATATCAATGTTACCTAGTCTGAGGAAAAAGGGAAGATTCCATATACTTCTACAGAACTAAGCAAGGAAGTACACCATCCTTTTACAGAAGATACCATTACAATTACATATCATTTTCCTTCAAAGGCCAGCTGAGCCCTGGCACTGAAAATGCCTTAAAGAGATCCTGGTCCAATCTACACTGCCATAAAATGTAGTTTCATAATGCAGTTTAACTCCATTGAATTGCATTATATGAAACTACACTGACATATAGTTCAGTTCAAAGCAGGCTGGATCTGCACTGCAGTCTAATGGCACTGAACTGGATTATATGGTAGTGTAGACTCATATAATCCAGTTCCATGCAGTTAAACTGTCTTCTACAATTGCATTATCTGGCAGTGTAGATCCATTGTCAGATAAACTGCATTATAAAACTGCATTATATGGCAGTGTAGATGGGCCTCTGTTTAGCTATTGGGAAATCCTCCACAATGAGTTTCTCCTATGTACAAAGTTACAGTCTAATGAAAGTAATGTTGACAATCAGCATGGATGCAAGTCTTTGCTCTCTATTCGACTCGTTCATCTGAAGTGGAAACTGGAACTACTGAGCTGGTCACTTTAATCATTACACTACATCTTCCATATTGTCACACTTCTAGGAACATTCGAATAAAAGATTGTATAGTTTCTTTGAACTAGGCTATGATGGACTAACTATTCCAAAGGCACCAGATCCCATCTGATTGCAGAAACTGAGGCCCCTTCTACACTGCTATATAATCCAGATTATCAAATCAGATAATCCACATTATCTGCGTTGAACTGAATTATAGGAGTCTACACTGCCATAAATTCCAGTTCAAAGCAGATAACATGGATTTTATATGGCAGTATAGAAGGGGCCTAAGTAAGGTCAGTCCTGGTTAGTACATAGATGGGAGACCGCCAATAAATATTATATCTTATAGGCTAAATTTCAGAGCAAGGAATAGCCAAAACCATCCAAGTACCTTGCAAAACCTCAAAAATAAAAATGGGATCGTCATAAAGTGACTGGTGACTTGAAGACACATATATGAAAGGAACTTAGTTCTAATAAACTGCTCATGCAGATCCCTCCTAGGCTTCACAACTTAGAATGACGTGAAGGGAAGAACATTTGAAAATTACATATAACTCTATCTTCTAAAATAGTCACCAACCAGAAAGGTTAGAGATTTGGTAGCCTCCATGTAAAATGTAATGTACAACCTCCACATTTTGACTTGGCAGCATTTTGTTATGTGACAACCTGGAACTGAAATGAATTTAAGTCATGTTTTGTCACTTTATGCACACTCAATGCTCAATGCTGTGAAGGAGTCTGATGTTTTCAATGTGACAAACAAGCTGAAAAACGGACACGTGTTGGTTGCACAAATGTTCATCCATAAAAATCACTGTTCGCCAATGGTCCTTATACAACTTCTCAGGGTTGGAGCAACTCTGTTGAGAAATGGCCCAAAAGTGTACAATTGTCACGACCCAGGCTGCAGAGCACCAATAACCATACACAGAGGCCAGAATCTATCTAATATCTTTATTAAGGAAATAAGTAAAGGCAATAAAAATAAGTGTAGAATATAGTTCAGAAGATGACCTTTCAGGAAAGGCCAAATATAGTCCAGGAAAACAATGTCCAATATGAAATAGTAAGGTCCAAAGTTGTAATCCAGTAACCGAAACACTCACTTTGCCAAGCAAAGTGAGGGGAGATGACAAGGTCCTTTAGTCCATGAAACTTAGGCAAGGCAAGGAAATAGCTTGATTCTTGGTACACAAAGCTTGATTCAAGGCAACAAGGAACGAGGAACAGGGACAAGATCCGTGGTAAATACTTGGCAAGGTCCGGGAAGCAAGGCAAGGTCCTGGAAAGCAAGGCTGAGTCCTAGGTAGCAAGGCAAGGTCCGTGAAACAAAACAAGGCTGGAAACAGGAACGAAGGCTTGGAAACGGGAACGAAGGCTTGGAAACGGGAGTAGCGCTGTCCACACACAACCTACTCCGGTAGCTGACGAATTGACTCCGCAAGATTCCTACGGGGCAAGGAACCTAAATAGGGTCTCGTTTTCCCACCAAAGAACACTTCTCTGGGGAACCAGAACCGAAAGTCAATCTCTGTGTCCAGATGCATGACTCCCTAGAATTTCTCATGGAAGCAGTCTTAATCAGCTGAATGCCTGGCTGCGATTCTCAGGCTTCTGCGATTAGCCTGTTGAACTCCTTTTTGTTGTTGATAATAACTACGGCGAGAAAATGGGGGAGATTCTGACTCAGGGCTTGTTTGGCAGATTTCTGGAAGACAAACCTCCTGCAGGTGCAAGGGCTCCAATTCTGGCTGGGAAAGTTCCAATTCTGGCTGAAACGGTGGAAAACCCAAGTTTTCCTCTTCATCTGTCTCAACAGCGCTAGGAACGGGACTACATGGCCCATGAGTCATCACAACAATCCAGAGTGAGATACTTAACAGCTGTAATTATATTTAAAGGTGATTAGTTGGGGAGGGGGTGAATACTTATGCGAACAAGAAGCGACCAATAATTTTTGTTTGCTGAACTTTTATGCCATGATAAAAATACCTTGTAACTCCAGAGAACTGAGTATCTTGTGTATATTAAATGCCAATTAAATCTATTTCAGTTCTGGGTTATATCACAACAAAATGTGCTACAGGAAAAGAGATTCCTTGGTCTTCTCCCAATAAGTGCAGGGGAAAATGGGGAGAAAGGAGGGAGAGGCTGGCAGTGTCAATGCCCACCCCTGCTGATCTCTGATCTCAGGGAAAGAGGTGTCCAGATATCCACTCCTGCTGATCTCTGATCAGCAGGAGTGGATATCTGGACACCTCTTTCCCTGCAAAATCCCAAGGTTTAGACCAGCTGTGTGGCCTCCATCCCAAAAGAAACTGGGATTTAAAATCCCAATTCGTCTCGCATTTTTTGCCTGTCCGGAAGGGAAGGGCTCTGGGAGTCTATTGGAGTCTCCTTCTCTGAAGGTTTTAAACAGAGGCTGGATGCCATATATCGGGAGGGACTTGATAATGTATTACTGTCTGGCAAAATGGGGTTGGACTGGTTGATCTTTGGGGTCCTTTCCTACTCGACGATTCTATGAAAATGGAACAAGTTAAATCATGCAAATGGAGAATACATTTGCAAGCCACTGTCTGCAATATAAAACAGCATTACTAGCCATCATTAACTCAAACAGGACAGTAATAATATAACATACTGTTCAAGCCAAGGCAGAATGAAGTATTTCCTGTTGCCACCTACTCTGAACAGATGTCCTTGCCTATTTGCTGTCATCATCAGCCCCATTCCACAAAGGAACATTGTATGTTGTCCAGAGGACTTCAATTTGTGGGTGGTTTAAAATACACTAAATACATATGTTTTTTCCAGCATATTTTCTTTCCCCTGCCATTCTTTCTCTTGCTCCCTAACTTGAGAGATGTGGTGACCATCAACTGATCCTTTGACCAGCTATAAGGGGAAAAATTCCAACCTTATTTACCAAAATCAAATCCTGCAACCGCTATAGCTTATCAGAAGGCATTGGTTTTAAGAGGCTGGCTTCTTTTTCCATATTTGGTGCCCTCTATTGCACAAGTCTCCTTTATTTGACTACATTCTAGAATTTCCAAATGTGGTATGTTCATAAAAAGTGGTGCTTTGGGATGTTTCACAATGTATTATCTTTACATGAAGGTATCATATAACAAGAAGAAGATGAGAACCAAAAAGAGTTGCACTGCCTATATCTCAGGCCCGCCTTGTGGGAACAAGGGAGAGGGCCTTTTCTGCTGTGGCCCCCCGCTTGTGGAACTCACTGCCCATTGAAATAAGGCAAGCCCCCACCCTTTTAGCCTTCAGGAAAGATTTAAAAACATGGCTCTTCCGGTGTGCTTTCGGAGAGTAAATATTCCTTTGCTACTCCCCCCAACATTTATCCTCTAGACTGTTTCACTATCTGACGTCCCTGTCCTCCGAGGTTTTTATTCTGATCCCTTTCTCACCCTGAGTTTTAATTTAGTGTTCATGCGGCCCGCCCTTGTTATACTGCTGTTTTGATCTTATGTTGTACTGTTTATTTTTATTTATTGTATTATTTAATTGTATTATGATATGGTTATATTGTATTGTTCTGGGCATGGCCCCATGTAAGCCGCCCCGAGTCCCCGTTGGGGAGATGGTGGCGGGGTATAAATAAAGTTTTATTATTATTATTATTATTGCATTGGGAAAAACCAAAGATCGGAAGGAAGAAAAACTAAAATGGTATATCTGTACTGTAGAATTAATGCAGTTTGACACCACTTTAACTTCTGTGCCTCAATGCTATGGAATCCTGTGATTTGCAGAGCAACCAGGACTCTTTGACACAGAAGACTGAAGACCTTGTAAAACTCCCAGAATTCCATAGCACTGATCTATGGCAGTTAATGTGGTGTCAAACTACATTAATTATACAGTGTAGATGCACACTCTGTACAAGAAGTGCAATACTTAGCCACAGATCAACCTTCAGCCAACTTGCATTTGGGCACAAGTGTCAAGGATGGAAGCCCTACTCTTAATGTTCCCACCTGCTCAGTCCCTTACTATCTCATGTATGTTCAGCAGGGAGGCTCGTATTAGAACATAATTAGAGACTGCACGGCAACTTCTACTTGCCTTCCAACAAACAGAAGCAAAAGCCTTCCTTCAGACCTTTTCCATCAGTATGGGAACTGAGTACTATCTCCTGGGATTTGGTTTCAGAATACCAGTGTTAGTGGGTGTTCAATTCCCATTATAAACAATGGTGTAGTAAAATAGTGGATCTTACATAAAACAACTGAAATGAGTATTGGAGAGAGCCCGAGGATTTGTGAAATGGCAGGAGGCTACAGCAGGTATGTTTACACATCAGCAGAGTGCTATGTGTGTGGCTTAGCACTAGGTGCATACCAAAATCAAGGTTTGCTATTTGGATTTTTAAAAATATTTTCAAGCAATGGGTCATTGAATTCATTGATGTAGACCCTGAATGTGCACACTTTTAGCTCTCATGAGAGCACACTAACCACTGGTACAGTGTGCTTACCTTCCAGATCTCTGCACTTTTTAAGGAATCAAAAGTGCTGATAATTAAGGGGATTTTTTATTAAAAATCCAAATTAGGATGACTACAATAAGACAGAAACCAGTCTATGGCTTCCTGAAAAGAGAAATGAATGGCACGCTACTGAAAACCAGCTTGTTAGAGAGTAAATTAGATGTTCCTAGGCAATATAAGATACAATCTGCACACATGCTAATTGAATTATGTCCTCTCTTAGTGCTAGCAAATGTTGAAAAGACTCATTTAGAAAAAGCTAGGAACCTCCAGCACTGGGTAGCCAATTAGAGAGCGTCTTGGGGCAACTTCCCTTCTTACATCTTGCAGACACAGAGGTCTTTCGCCCCATCATCTGTGTGATTGGCAGGCATTATTAAAGAGAGGACATTTCGACTGCAAGACATGCCCGCAGCTTAGATGTGTCAACACTGTAAATGGGATGTCCTCCTTTGCATCCCTCCCTCCAGTGATATCCCACCTGCTGTCCTATATTGGGTCTGGATAGGCAATAGCTACGAGGGGACAATGCCATACAATGGATGTGCAACTTAGAAAAACAGGGAAATGTAGCAATCATATGTTACTGTCTGGCCAGAGTCGTTGTTTCTGTATGCCCCAAGCTTTAACAGAAGAATGTTGACTACAATTTTCTCCCACATTTTGAATTCCATTTCTCTAGCGCAGATTTGCAACCATAAAACTATGCTAAAGGATGCAGAAAACAGAAACAGGATATACCTTCAATCACTCTTCTATGTGAGCTGAGAAACAAGAACCTATGAACCAATGTGTATTGTGCTGATTATCTCTAGATACTCACTTGTGTCTATTTGTTAAACGTTATATGCTGACTGTAACTGGCTATGGATTGAAAAATGAATTGTGAATTTTAAAGATAACTGCATCTTCACTTTGTTTCACTTTCAACAAATTGCCCAATTTGTTGAAAGGAGTAAATCACAAGAGAGTTAAAAAGGAAAAAAACAACCCTTCCTCTCATTCAGAGCAACAAACCAGCAGAAACACAATCATTACCAATGATATATAGAGAAAAATGCCAACTTCTCCCTAAAAAATGCATGAAATGAAGGATTCTAAGGCAAATGGGCATTAAATAAGAGGCAAGGGACAATTTCCATACACAACTCAAGAGCTTCAAACTTGGAATAGCACAACTGTGAGGCATCATGCTCTCTCTCCTAATTCCATGCCTGAGTGAAAAGCATCAGCTTGTTACATGCAGCAGAATGGGTGGAATATAAAAAGAAAGAGCCATGGACTTTTGGTTCATCCATCAGAGGAGCCCTATGAAAGCTACCACAAGACATTTCAGTGAGGACAGGAAGGTTCCATGCACAAGCTATAACAGAAATGGAGCCAAGCCATGAATGGCACAATTAGATCAACTCTCCATATGCATTATTACCAGTATAAGGAGCGCCTCCCAATTTTTCACAATGAAAGCATTCTATGCATCATTAGTATGCGAAATAACTCTTGGCTAACAGGGGTGCAAACTATGCTGTTTTCGTAGCCCTTGAAATCTTCATACTAGCCTTTGTTTAGCCAAAAATGCATGAGTCATTGCTACTGAAAACCTCCCAGAAAAAGTAGGCTGCAAGGCAAAACCAGAAGGAGACTTCCAGCTCCTTCCAATTCATTGGTTGGTTGGTTGGTTTGTCTGTTTTCTTTTAGGCATTATTCTCTGGCCAGACAATTTTTGAAGTAGAAAATTAGCCCTCAGATCCCCCACAACTGGTAACTCCTTCCTGACATAATGAGCTATGAAAAGATAATTTTAAAGCTTGAATGTTCAATATGTATACAGACCAGATCAACTGATCCAGCCGCTGTGAACAGACATTCCACAAACACCCTTTCCATCATATTTTCCAGAAACTGTAACTAGTAATTTTTCCCCAGACAGCATCCCATTAACAACAACTAAAAAATAGTAAGATATTTGCATTGCCATATGAATACCCAGTATATTTGCATTGTCCTAAAATATAATAGTAAGAACAACACATTTATAAGTCTTCAACATTCTTTGCAGTCTTTCTCTTTCTGCCATTTTTAAATAGAGGAAAATATATGTTATCTTAAATACACTGAAAGACTAAATGATGATACTCACCTAGGACAGGGATGGGAAATGTGTAGAACTCCCATGGTTGTTGGATTTTAACTACCATCAATCCACACCACTGTTTGTTAAAACTAATGAGAGCTGAAGACCACCAACCTCTGAAGGACCATAGACACTCCACCCCCTGACAGCACACATACATATGGTAACTGGGCCCCCACAAGCATGTCAGCAAGAATAAAAATAGATAAAGCTGTATTTTTTATTTGAGATACATCTTATATATTTCAGACTCTGGCTTGCAGCAAGAATAACATTTCTTGATGTGCTAGGTGCAAGAAGAAAACTGTAAAAGAAGCAGGTAATACTCTCTCCCACTGCCCTCCCCCACTTCCTTTTTTTCACAGTTCTTCATTGAAGCCTCTCTCATTTTGTTTGCTATTGCAGTTCCCCAGCAGAACAGGGACAGAATTATACAGTTGGTGAGGTTTCAATTTACATGCACAACAGCACATAAAAAACAAATAAACAAATTACTCACGTGTTTTTTTCTATATTGAGAAAGTTGTGAGAGGGCAAAAACGGTTGCTACAGCACCACCCCCAATGAGGACAGCTCCTTTCATTGCCTTTCGAAATGCCATTTTTATTTCTATAGAAAAACAGGGGGGAAAAAGAAATTAGCATATTGCAAGTCACTTGGGCACTTATAGAAAACAGAAACCTCTTTAAAAGATTATGTGTGCTTTAAATAAGTGTGCATAAAATTCTATTCATAACTTAAAATGTTAAATTATGACATGGCTTAAACGCACACCGAAGCGGGTTTAAAAAATCTGCTTTGGCATGGGCTTAAATCCACATTCCCGTCTTTAAAAAACAGGCTTTTCCAGTGGGGTGTCCCCATGCCATCCTGGTAACTACCTTGCCTTGGCCTCTTCAATTTATTTTTGAGATTTTTAATAAACACAGTTTTTAAAAGTGGGGAAACCTTTTGAAGAACCCTCGTATTTTGGACTTTGGTTCCCAGCAACCTCAGCAAGCATGGCCAATGAAGCACAATTATAAGTGTTATAGTCTAAAACACCTGGACAGGTAATGCATCCCCAACATGGTGTACCATTGCCACTAGAAATACAACAATTTGGTTACATTTTTTAGCAGGCATGGAAGATGATTTGTATTTTCTATTTAACGTGACTGCTGTGGGATTCAGGGGAAAAGATGCCAAATTAAAGGATGTAGTCAAAAAGATCAAACAAATTGCATACAGCTGTGCAGCCATACTAAGGAGATCGGGCCTTAGTTTAGGTCAGTTGTTCTAAACCTGTGGGTCCCCGGGTGTTTAGGCATACAACTCCCAGAAATCCCAGCCAGTTTACCAGCTGTTAGGTTTTCTGGGAGTTGAAGGCCAAAACATCTGGGGGCCCACAGGTTGAGAACCACTGATTTAGGTGCTTCCAAAAAAACAAAAGCAGTTGGAGTGAATTCATTTATCTGGTGTTAGAAAAAGCTAGAAAAGGGAAGTTTCAAAAGAAGGTTTTATTTTTGTAGATGTGTCTGCATTTTACTTTTGGGTTTTTTTTCTTTTCTTTTTGTAAAAATAATTTTTATTGAGGAAAATAAAATAGTCATTTTTAACAATGTTTAAAAATGGTGAAAAGGGGTAGGTACAATAATAATTTAAGAAAAAAGTGGGGGGGGAGAACATTTTGGTGGAATTGTAAAGAGTGGGTGGAAGGGGAGAAGAGAAAAAGAGAAAAAATAACTTCCAATCTTTTCCATGGGTGTTTTCATTGTCCTTTTCCCAAGTCATTATATTTCTGCTATTCCCTCTTCCTGCCACTCTCTTCTAGAGAACAATTTTGCCTCTAATAATTAATCTCTTCTAGCCATTTCTTTTTTGTTTTGTTTTTTGTTTCATATATTTCATCATTAGATACTGCCCAATCTGTTACAATTTTTCCTGCAAGTCTTGACTCGTTATTTGGGTTAATTTGTTCATTTTCATTATGTTTATTATTTTGAGCATCCATTGTTCTAGTTCTATTTTTTCTCAATTTTTGGGCATATACTATTCTAGTCACTGTTATTAAAGTAGTTGAAAGGTTTCTCTTTATTTTTATTTATCTCAAAGTCTATAATTCCTATTAGAAAATACTCATGTTTGGATTGAAATGTGATATCCATTTTTTTATTTTCTCTTGAATATCTTTCCAGTTTTTTTGGGGGGGGGGTGTCTTTTTGCCAACTTGCATGTTCACCACATGTGGGAGAACGTTCCTGTATGGTCCTCACACTTCCAACATTTATTTTTAACATTTGGATAAAATTTTGATAGTTTTTGTGGCAATAGGTACTTTTGGATTTTTTTTTCTTCAAATAAGTGCCATTCTACTCTTTGTTGTTCACTTCACCCCAATTTTAACGAAATCAATTAGACCAAACAAGATCTTAATGACATTAAGTAATATGTCTATATCAGTCTTGGTTCTCATGGGTTCTAATGCTAATAAAATGTCAATAAAGTGCTTTTAGTAAGATGCCAAAATTTAGTTAGGTTTCAGACTAAACAAAATACAATATTGAGATCTGTGTTTCTATTCTTCATAATATCAATCTGTTCCAACAATTCCAACAATAGCAAATAGCTGTAAAGCTGTTCTGTCCCTTATCAAAGGAAATTAATGTTGTGGTTTTGGTTTAGTTGTTTCAGTTTGTGTAATTTAAGTACATTTAGAGAAGTAAATATTCAAGGAAAATATGGAAACACCTGTGATTTGTTTCCCAGGGTTAATTTTTCTTTCTTTGAAGCCTTTCTCCCCAGAAAACTTGGGGGGGGGGGGAGGTATTGAAGAGTATTTTTAGAATAATTTAATAAAAGGTGTTCACATATATGCTATCCCAAAATCATTTCTGACTTCTGTGTAGAAGGGAGACTTTTATGAAAGACTCTCTAGTATTAATTTATTATAATTTCTAATCCTACTTTCTTTTTTCATTTTTTATGGGCAGGAGTTTATTATGTCTGTTTGACACTATAGAGAACTAGTACAGACAAAATAATTTCCTGTTTTACTAATTTTGCTGTTAACTTCTTTTTATTGGAGTAAAAGGGAATTTCTTAGTTTGGGTGCTCAGAACTCTGTAGTGCCATTTCTAATAAAAAATAAAACGACATTTTTAAAGCTCAATTTCTTAAGTGTATTCTAAGTAAATTGTACTTCAAATATGTCAAACAAGATAATTTTTTGAGACACCCATTTTAAAATTAATGCATTATAAGTTCCTAACATAATGAAGTAACTTTCAATCTGCAAAGAATGCTAATATTGCATTTTCAATTATTTTTAAAATAACTGGAAAATTCCGTTTTTATCCCTATAGCTTCAAAAGCTCTGGAAATTTTACAGGTTTACATACATTATATGAAGTTTTCAAGCAACCCTTGGGGCAATGAAAAGGCACAGAGAAATTTCCTCCTATAATGTTAAGAACTGGTCATTTTCATTACTTTGCAGAAAAGAACTAAAATGAAAGATTGCAAAACATACACTCTAAATATCCACATTCTCACTATAACAAACACCAAACCAGATAGTTGATTGTGTACTTTCAGAGCAGACCTAAGAATATGCTAATGTTTTTAGTACTATTTTCTTTTACAAAAACATACAGTGCAAGTTTGAACTACAGTATTAATATTTATGAATGATTCTGTTTTTGTTACATTACTTTAATTACAACCAGTTTTCTTGGTAAAAAATAGAAAGAAATCTAGGAGTTCCAAGCTATCAAAAGTTTCTTTTTATTTCAAACTACATTCCTTTCTAGATTTTTAAAAAAGAAAGAGGTTGGTGAGAATTAACCCCGATACAAACTCCACACTCTTTCTCCCTTGTGGAAATAAAAGAAATTCTGTAGTATGGTACAAATGCAAATTTCCTAACCAAACAAGCAACCACTGGAATTGCCCATTAAATTAAACATCCAATTTAATTCCCTACCTGAATAGCTCTGCTTTTTCAATACTGAAGCCCACACCACTATAAGCCAGTGATTTTAAAGGAAACAAAATAATTCATATAAGAATTAAAACTCTCATTGGCAAAGAACACAGCCCTTGTTAATTGAAGAGCATAAGAATGGACTATTTACTGTGTCTGGAGGAACGTGAAAAGCCTTTTTATGTGTTGTAACATGTCAGGTCACACAACAAGAAGAACCAGTACAGTATCTATTAGTACTTGGGAAACCACATTTATTGTTTTCAGGAAAATGTTATTTGCCTTTGGCCTAATTCTCACTAAGGAACCAAACTGAATCAGAAATTCTGGAGGTAGATTTCTCTTCCACTCAAGAATGCTCCCTACTCAAAAAAGAGTACTGCACGTGCTGGTAACCTCAAGGTTGGACTTCTGAAATGCAACTCCAGTTGATTCTAAATGTGGGAATCAAATTAGTTACAGGAACATCCAGGAGTGAGCACATTATATCCACACTAATGTCACTCCACTGGTTGCCATTTAGTTTCCAGGCAAAGTACAAAGTATTAATTATGAACCTTAAACTCCTACATGGCTTGGGTCCAGGTGACCTGAAGGATTACCTTCCTGCAATGGGAAGAATGATTCCCTGCCATTTTAGGGCGGAATCAGGCACAGGGAGACTTGGGAGGCACTGCCATCCTACCCTGCAGGCTGCCTAGGCTCAGGGAGTGTGGGATAGCTATGGAGACACCAACTAGGATCGCACATGGCAGTCCCAGATGGCAGTCTCCACTGCCAGATCATTGCAAGTTTTTTTTTTTAACTCAAGTATAAGCCAGAGTAAAAGGTATACCCCAGGTTAAACCACATTAGCCTGGGTGAATAATTTGGATGCACCAGGCTAATCTGACAGCTACATTGCATTATATGGCAGTGTAGAAGGAGTTAATGTGATACCCTCCAGAAAAACAATTCCCATCATCTCTGCCCATTCACCATTCGCTGAAGCTAGAGAGATGTAGTTCAACACAAGTGAAGATCAGCATGTTCAGTAAATGTTCAGCAGTTCTCTAGCAGCCTTTTGGATTATTGGTCACTTGCTCTTTTAACTGGAGACATGTGAGAGACCAAACCTTGGAACCATATGACACATAGTAATTCTTGCTACAAAACTACAGTCACTCCTCAGTACAATTTTAATCTTACTTTTGTGCATCCTATTCTAATAGATGCCTTACTCTTTTAGTATCAGCCCACAAAAATCCATTCATTTCAAGCATGAAGAGTTACTTTGGTAGACTACAAATCCCTGGAGCTCTGATACTTCTCTCAGCACAGTGCTGTGCTGTGAACAAGAAAAGGGAAAGTGACTTTTCTTGGCAACAGGTGCAGCTTTGCATACAAACAGAAGATTAGCAAAGGAATGAGGAAGACAAGTTTATCAAACACTATAATCAGTGACACCCTGATAAGTCATTGTTTGTAAGTGCTAGAAGGAGAGGAGTTCAGCCTTTGACCTGTTCACTGATATTTATACCACTTTTATCATGCTAAAAGCTTTGTTAAAAGATTCTAAAGATCGAATTAAAAAGTATGGAACTTTTAAAATCCTTCTCAATAGCACTGCAGTCTTTTTCAGGCCATTTACAGTGTGAGAGAAGGGGGAATGATATTTTTAAGACAGTGCCTCCCTTCTCATGTTTTTGTATATTCTATGAAAATGTACATTTTCAAATTTTTTAAATCAAAATATTTATTAGATTAACCTAATTGATGAATGGACAAGAAGAATCCTAATTCTTTGGTGTTACCTGCTGGAAGAGTTTACAATTTAAAAGAGGTGTTCATCAGCCAGGCTCCACTGAAGGACATGTCCCATTCTGACAGAATATGTGGAGATGGCTGGGTTTTAAATGAGCTAAAATTAAGTCCCAAACTTTGGCAAAACCATATCACCCACCATGCTACTGACAGGTGTGACAGTGATATTCCCCTGCTTCTCCCAACCTAGGGCTCCCAGATGTTTGGACTGCAACCCTCAGTCAGTAATGGTCAAAGGGCAGAGATGATAACATTTGCGTATCCCAGCATCTGAGGACTCCCAGTTGCAAGAGCCTGGCATTACTGGCACAATGCTGCAAACATATATACATTTATCAATTTCTCAAGACAATCTACATAGCCAAGAACCTGGGAGTGGCTCAGCATATCCACATCATTATGAAAATGTAATGTATATAAAAACACCTTTCAACATAATGTTTGAAGCATGAGAATAATTAGCAGGAACACCCACTGCTGACAAATATCCCAGCATTGAAAAGCATAGGTGAATTGTCCACAGGGAGCCAATCTGTATTCGTCATTGCCATCAATTAAAGGCAAGAGCCAAGGGCTACCACTGAGCTACCGATTTGTTACCATCACAAAATACCAGACACTACAACCCAACGTACTCTGTCCTTCCTTGCAAATAAGACACTATAGCAGTAATAAAGTATGTTGTGCTGTTGAAAAGATCTACCAAAACAGAGTAAACAGCACCCTACTGAAAATTCAATGGCAGGGGAAGGTTCTGGGTACTAAGTTATGTAACATATAAATGCAGCATAAGTCCACTTTACAAGAATGTCCAAAATACTTAAGAACCAAAAGACTAAGTGGGTTACAGGAAAATGAACAGGATAAGATTACTACAAAAAAAATGGGATGATAACAACAAGAGCAGAAGTGTATTTTCTGCACGGCAATGCCACTTAGTAATTTCTTGAAGTTGAATTGTTTGCAGGGAGCAAGCTGCATTCTTCACTGCTATCAACCAAGGGCACAAGCCAAGCAATTGGCTTTTCCTTTCCTTTTTAATTAAAAAGAGATTGCATTTGGACACCAGGGAGGGAAGCAGCTTGACATCTGACTCTAAAAGAAAAGGACCAAAATGAGATTTTTAGATTTTTCTCCCCACATTTTCTCCAAATGGATACAACCAGGAATAAGCAGGTAATGTTTAAAGAGTATAATATGTGGAGGATTTAATTGAATGACAGCTGTTCCAAATTTAACAGTGATTAAGTGTTTTATTTTTGACATCAATATGCTATTTACCAGTAATAATGCCCTCCATATTCTATGGTCCTCTCAACCAAATATTCATATAGCACTGAGTGTTTTTTTTTAACTTTGTTGTTTTGTGTTCATTTCCCTTTTGTAACTGCTTATAGTGCAATTCTATGTGTCACTCCAGAAGTATGCTCCATCAAGTTCAATAGGTTTCCTCCCAGGTAAGTTGAAGCCTCATCGTATTGTGTTTTTCAAATGGCTTCATATGCCATTTCATGCTTCTTATGATGACTGTACTCCTCCAAATGTTAGGCAAGTGGCTCAGACAAATATGTGACCAGTGAAAATGAATGCAATCCACTAGCATGGTAGAATCTGTCAGGTGATCTCCTCTTCGTAGTCCCCAAACAATAAGTGAATTAACAGACCACCCTTTTAAGATTTAAAGAGACAGACCGATTGTATGAGTCACTGCAATACACTGAAGTTATTGGGAGAAAAAATAGGACAAGTTCTGGAACAAAAGTAAACACAGCCCTTCTGTTGAGAGACATG
>NC_085841.1:221094723-221157223 GCF_035594765.1 Anolis carolinensis
TTAGAATATTTTATGTGTGGTCCAAGACAACTTTCTTTCTTCTAATGTGACCCAGGGAAGCCAAGGGAAATAAAAATATTTAGAATAAGTGCCTTTTGTAAAGCCTCCCCCCCAGAAATATAATGTGGATTAGTCCATTCTCTGAAACATGACCTACTTGGTAAACATAGCCAACGTACCAAGCCTAACAATATGAAAGCATTTATGATGACTGCTTGTTGTCTGCACGTTACAGTATGACTGAAGTTGCTTTCCTTTCTTCTGAACTTTTAACATACGGCCATACATGAGACGTTGTTACAAGGGTTCCTTTCTAAGTTAAACTGAACATGATGTCATTACCCATATGGATTTTTAAGAACGAACTGTTGAAATGGAGGCTCAAGTTAGACTGAGATATTATCCTGTGGTATATGTATGCCCTCTTAGTAGTTAGCTTCAATATAAGTGTCAGTATCTTCAATATCTTGTTACAATAGCAAGCTTTATTAAACAGATAATGGCTATGATTTGGGAAGCGCCACTGCTATACTAATATCTATTATCATAGAACAATATTGTGTTCTGAGTATCAAGGTTATGAACACAAAAGGGGGAACTCACCCTTTGAGGCAGCTGCTGAAGAAAACCTGTGATTTTGTTTCCCAAAATCAGAAAAAGATGGCGACTAATTATAAAACCACAAATGCAGTCCTCATCTGCTTGTTGCACAAACATGCACAGAAACACCAGTGTGGCAGCCTGTTGTCAGCACTGTTCATTAATAGTGGATGATTCACAGATGTTCAAAGCAGCAACAAAAAAATAGACTACTAAAGAATTCTTAACATAGAGAAAACCCACCAAGATTGATAAACAACTATGAATAGAGGAATTTTTCAACGTCTCAGAAATGTTAGCAAAAAAGGATTCCACATTAATTAGACAGATCTCTGTTAGCTGCATCATAAAAAAAATCTCATCGCACTAAGAGGGAAGATATCAAGTGCAAAAGGACTCAAGGAGGCAGCTGTTAGGTAACCAATATGTCTACAGTAACATAAAACTTTATCCTCGGGAGGTAACATAACGTCCATTTCTGTAAAAGCATATGGGTTCAGACTCAGTCCTAAGCACTGGTTTAAAAATAACAATAAAGTCAACCTTGATGCCCGACAGGAAAGAATTGTATGTGCCATATTGCAGGCACTCTATCAGTCTGGAAAATGTAAACTTAAATAAGTCATGATTTACAAAATACATTGTGGAAGATAATAACCAATTGTATGAGGGCCACGGCAAACCTTTTCTCGTTACTGGCTTTAAACGTTGCCTACATATAGGTCTAAAAACCCTACAGACACCAGGTCCAATCTCGTCTTGAAAGCTCTGGTTAGTATTTGGATGGAAGATCCTCAATGAGTACCAGATGCTCTGGGCTATATTTCAGAAGGAGGAACTGGTAAAACCACTTCTGAGGATTCCTTGTCTAAGAAACTCTTATGGAATTAATGGGGCTGTCATAATTTAGCAGGTGACTTGAGGGCACATACACCCACATACAGGTTGAGCAGTCCTTCCTGCTCCTTCAGCCTAAACTTACAGAAGGTTTGTTGAAAGATGGCAATTGTCTTCTAATTAACTCTCCAGATAGTATCAGCTACCATAGAGTAAGTTTTTGAAGCAGCCAAGTAACTGGATTCCATCTTCAAAGAACAACACAACCTCAGGGTTGAAGGTTCAATTCTTGCTTCCCAAGGTCTCAGATATAAGAAAAGAGGAGATTTATCTACCATTCCGCCCTTATGCACGTGAGCACACCCATGCTTGAACCATTCAAACACACAACGACGTCCATAGGAACGGGCTTGCCTGTCTTTAGACACAGACATGTAGGCCTTCCATTGTCCCACTACTGCCTGCCTCGTGAATTGTGAATACACTACAGGAAACACTGTCCCATCACCATGGTAATACTTCCCTTCCATACCAACTTGACTAATGTAAGCCATCATCACCATAGTAACAAAAGATGCAGTAGTACTATCACTTTCACTCCAGAGTTCCAGGTGTACAACAGAAGCTAGACAGGAGCTATGAACTGCACAATCTGTGGCCCCCCAGGTGTTTTGGACTTCAGCTCCCAGAATTCCTAACTATTGAACAAGCTGGCTAGGGCTTCTAGGAGCTGGAGTCCTAAACACCTGGAGGGCCACAAGTTATACAGGCTTCCTTAAGACAAAAGCACATACTATAGTCACAACAAGAACACAATAACTCCCCTGCAGGAACTGAACCTACTTCTGAATCTCAAAAGACAACTACCCTATATCCAGGCAGTCCCCAAGTTACAAACATCTGACTACAAATGGCTCATCTTAAAGAATGGGGCAATGGTGGTGGTGGCCAGTGCAGCTGGCTCCCTGGGACTTCCCCTCCCAGTGGACTTATCCACAGATCGTATTAAAACTGATAATTTTGGATCTCAAATCTGTCCTCAACTTATACACGAGATCAGCTTCTATAAGAGTATATCCGGTACTTACTTCACCAACTGCAGCAACTGAATCCCATCTTCTTGCAGGCTGCTGACTACATGGAATGGGGAAACTCACTTCTGTGCATGCTCAGGCAAAGACAGAGATTGCCATAGGAGGATCATTTTTAGCATCATCCCCATGGCAACTGTAATATGTTTTTTCTACCTTTACAACAAAGTAGGTTTGCTACATTGTTCGACTATACTGATATGAGCATCTTCTAAATTGACTAATGTCTATTTTATAAGTACTAAACTGAAGTCATGATCAAGTTGAGAGGTACTTGTCCAAGCTTTTTTTTTTAATAAAACAGGCTGTATACACTGATTTATACCTACAATTCCTTAGAAATTAACAGAAGACTCATCACAATAAGTCAGTTCAATTCAGTTCAATCAAAATCAGTTCAATAAGTCCTAAACTACACATCTTTCTACAAAACAAAGTCTCATGAGAGATTCAGCCTCAGAGATGTGGCAGTTTCTCCAATTGGAAATTTTATAGAATGCAGGGCAAAGCATCTTCTGGAAGCAATGACAAAAATGCCAGACAGCTAATAAAACATCTGTTTGTGTAGCAGGAATCTCTCTTCTCCTTTTCTTCCATGTGCCCCTCAAATCAGCTCTAGAGTCACTGTATAGAATTGTAGTGGAAGTCATGTTGATTAAAACTCAATGTAAAGCTAACCCTAAAGCCAGCATAGTGTAGTGATTTTGAGCATTGGACTACAATTCTGGAAACCAGAGTTTGAATCCTCACTTGGCCATAAAACACACTGGATGCTGCTGGGCAAGTGATTATTTCAGCCTTGGAGGAATCTCTCTATGAAACAGATGTCTACACAAACACTCTTCATTGTCTAGGAGGAATAATATCAAATTTATCACATTTGCTACTACAGCATTTAAATCTACCCCATCCCAAGTTTTTGTGATCTTTGATTTTGTACCCTCCCCAAAATGTCTCCAAGGGACCTGTCTAGTTGCCTACTATGATCTAAATTGAGGCGGGAGGTTAAGGAACCCCAGGAAATACCATATATGGGCAGAGATGGCGACAGCTAGCGACCCGGGTGCATAAACTCACAGAAACATGTGACTTCTGGGAAATCATGTGTTTCTGAAGAAATGAAAGCTAAAGATAAACAAACAGCGCATGCGTACGCAGGCGCTCTGAAAGATTTGTGAGCACGGCACAAAAGAGTGCAGCCGGCCTGCTGGTCAGCATTGATTGGGCAGCGTCACAACTCTAAGCCAATGAATTTGCTTGTGGGCGGGCATAACCCGAACCCTGTAGTGTGTATAAATGTTTACTCAGCCTGCCACTGGGCGTTCTCCCTGGAGAGGCACTTACTTTGTGCTAGGGGGAACCCTAGTGGCCATTAGCGAAATAAAACTGCTTTCTTGGAATTCCTTCAGTTGTCCGTCCTCCATTCCTCCACTGCGCCCAACAAGAACCGCAGCACAAAGGTTCCGCTACATTTTCTGGTGACCCCGACGTGATTTTTTCCTATAAGACGGGCCAGGAGATTGGAGACGGATCCCGTTGGCGGGACGGCCTCAACTCAGCGGTGGGGGCCTGAGGCAACTACCGTGAGACGAGAAGGGGCCCCTGAATATTACATGACCGGCTGCGGTACTTGCCTCTGATGCCAACGCCGACTGACGGTGGAAGCTGCAACACCAGCAAGGTTCCATAGAAACCAGCTAGGAGGAAGAGGATCCAGGGAAAAAGCCCAGGGGCGAAGGTTGGTCCGACGTCTACAGAAATCTGGCAAGTATAGGGGTTTGCATGAGATATTAAGGGAACGCCAGCGCTGGGAGGGACAAAAAAAGTTCCCAGGGAGGTAAAAAGGGGTTCTGTCTTGTGTTTCCTGACGCATGCCATTGAGTGGCCAGGTGCCCAGGCCAGGACAGTCCCCTCTATTAGGCAGGATGGGAGGGAAAAATTCAAAGAGCTCCACTCCCTTACAATGCATCTTAGATAATTTTGGCTCTTTTGCTAACAGAGCCGTAGCAGGGAATCCAAGGGACCTGAGAGATTATAGACTGAGAAATTTGTGTCAGGGAGAATGGCCAGAGTTTGGTTTAGGTTGGCAAGTAGAAGGAACGTGGGATCTGAAACTGATCCGAACAGTGGAAGAATATTGTGCTGTGAATCATCCGAACCAGTGGGTCTATATTGCTACGTGGGAACGGGTAGTTAGAGAAGATCCAGGTTGGGTTCGACAGTGCAGGAATGGCAAATGTATGGTGGTGAAGAAGGAGGGGAAAAAGAAGGAAGTTTTCCAATCCAATGAGGAGGACTACCCAGATTTACAGTTGAGTGTACAGGCTAGACAACAGGAATTATTGCCGCCACCCTTGCCACCGCCCCCCCCACCCCAGGGAACAGCCCCCGGTGCACCTACACTAGGAACGAGACCCCCACCCTACTCTTCGGAGTCAACCGAAGCGGCCAAGAAACACTATCCTAGCCTAGAAAAATATCAGGAGGAAACAAAGGAAAAGAAGAAGTCACAACGGATGCCCAGTGATGCTTCTCCGGCACAAACTCGGAGACATGGAGCTCCGGTGTGGTCTGGTGATTCACCGACCGGACCGGCCCTCCAGATGCCCTTGAGAACGGTGCCTGTGATAAACAACAGGAATGAGATAGTTCAAGCATACCAGGTAGTGCCTTTCAGTAGTAGTGACATTTTGAATTGGAAAAATAATACTCCACCTTATAGTGAAGAACCCCAAGCTATGGCTAGGCTATTGGAAGGGATTATGGCAACCCATAATCCCACCTGGCAAGATTGCAGACAATTGTTGAATATGTTGTTCACATCAGAGGAGAGAAGAGCAGTGTTGAATAATGGGGTAGCCATGGCCCAGGTTGGTGCCCCACAAGATGGTGATGCAGCCGAGTGGGGAGCACAGAGGTTTCCTGTGGAAATAGATCCCCAATGGGACACCGCAGAAGAAGGACATTTGCAGAGACTGAGAGGATTCCAGCGTATATTGGTAGAAGCGGTAAAGAGGGGCCCGCCGCGACCCGTCAACATTGTAAAAATTCTTGGGAGTGGTACAGGAAAAATCTGAGTCACCAACAGCCTTTTTGGAGGCAGCATATAGAAAGTATAGCCCATATAATTTGGAGGATGAAAACGGTAGGAGGGCGATTCAACAGTCTTTTATCAGTCAAGCGGCTCCTGACATCCGGAGAAAGATTCAAAAGCAACCAGGATTTCTAGGAAAGACTATGAATGAATTGTTGGCACTCGCAGATCAAGTTTATATGGCGAGGGACCAGGTAGAAGAAGAGAAGAAGGACAGGAAGAAGAAGCAGGAATACCAAGCATTAGTTACCATGATGGAACAAAGTGCAAGTGGACAGAGAGGAAGAGGAGGATATGCCAGAGGGGGACAAGGAGGAAGAAGAGGGCCCCCTCGGAGGTTAGGTCGAGACCAATGTGCTAAATGTAAGAAGTTTGGACACTGGAAAGGTGAATGCCCAGAAGGAAGAGAAGGAAGTCAGGAAGGACCGAGAGAAAGAGGAAGGCCTGAGAGAGGAAGAAACCCAGGAAGGGGAAGAGGGCGTGGGAACTACGTACCTTTTCCTGCAAGAGAGGTGATAGCTGCAGCAGCTGTGATGGAAGAAGAATGGGAAGATATGGATGGAGGAGAGGAATGAGGAAGCCAGGCTCTTGTTTTGTTGGACCCCGGGGAGCCGATGGTCACACTTGAAATCGGGGACCAACAATTGGACTTTTTAGTGGACACAGGTGCCGAAAAATCAGTAGTAAATACAAAAATTAGTCCACCAACTCGGGAAACTACGAAAGTAATAGGGGTGTCTGGGAAGACCCAGAAGTGCCCCTTCCTTAAGGAACGCACCTGCAATCTGGCCGGACATCAGGTCAAGCATAAGATGTTATATCTCCCAGACTGCCCAGTCCCTTTATTGGGAAGGGACATTTTATCAAAATTACAAGCACAACTCCAGTTCATGAAGAATGGACAAGTGGAGCTATCATTTCCCATGGAAGAGGAATGGAGACTGTTTCAAGTTAGGATTTTTACTGAAGAAATACAATGGCCATGGCATGAGACTCCTTTAGTGTGGGCAGAAGATAATCCTCCAGGATTAGCTAAATATGTTCCACCGGTGGTGGTGGAAGTGAAAAGAGGAATGGGACCCATATGTAAGCCACAGTATCCCGTCAGTCGAGAGGCAGTGCAGGGGATCAGAAAGCATCTAGAGCGACTTCTGCAGCATGGGATATTGGTACCATGCAGTTCCCCATGGAACACGCCCCTGCTCCCAGTCAAGAAACCAGGAGGACAAGGAGAATATCGCCCAGTTCAAGATTTGCGGGCTGTAAATCAAGTCACCGTTCCCCTAACCCCGGTAGTGCCAAATCCATACATCATGATGAGTCTAGTACCAGCATTTGCCAAATGGTTTACTGTATTGGATTTAAAGGATGCATTCTTTTGCATTCGATTGGCCCCTATATCCCAACCGATCTTTGCTTTCCAGTGGGAATCTCAGCAGTCAGGGCAAAGGACCCAGTATGTTTGGACACGCCTTCCTCAGGGGTTCCGGGACAGCCCGACCATTTTTGGTCAAGCCCTGGCCAAAGACTTACAGGATTTTGTAATACCTAAAGAAGAGGGAATTTGGCTTCAATATGCAGATGACCTGCTTATCGCTTGCCGGACACTAGGGGGCTGTAAAGAGCATACTTTGAGATTTCTCAAGACATTGGAAGAAAAGGGTTACAAAGTGTCAAAGAAAAAGGCCCAGTTGTGCTGTCCCACGGTGAAATATTTGGGGTTCCATCTGACCGAAGGAAAGAAGATGTTAGGAGCTGAAAGAAAGGAAGTTGTTTGTGCCATCCCCACTCCCAGCACCCGGCGACAGGTGCGGGAATTTTTGGGATCAGCAGGATATTGTAGACAGTGGATCCCCAACTACGCCGTGTTGGCTAAGCCACTGTACCAGGCTACGAGAGGTGGAAGAGAAGATCCATTTGAGTGGACAGAAGAATGTCAACAGGCATTTAAGGCATTAAAAGAAGCATTGATGTCATCTCCAGCATTAGGACTGCCCGATTTGGAAAAACCATTCACTCTGTTCGCTGCAGAGCGGGAAGGAACAGCGGTTGGAGTATTGACCCAACCACTAGGTTCATGGCAAAGGCCGATTGCCTACTTGTCAAAGCAATTGGACACAGTGGCTCGTGGATTGCCACCTTGCCTGAGGGCTGTGGCAGCATCAGTAGATTTAATCAAAGAAGCGAATAAATTGACCCTAGGACAGCCACTGACAGTTAAGGTGCCCCATAGCGTTAAGGCACTGTTAGACATTAAGGGACCGCGCTGGCTCACAAGTGAGAGGTTAATGAAATATGAGGGATTGTTGTGTGACAACCCACTGGTGACCCTGGAGACTTGCTCCACTCTGAATCCGGCCACCTTGCTCCCGACTCCAGGAGACACCACGATCCATCAGTGTGCCCAGGTGATGGATGAGGTATTCTCCAGTCGACCGGATTTGAAGGATGTGCCACTAACTAAGGTGGACGACACTCTGTTCACAGATGGAAGCTCCTTTATGGAAAATAATCAAAGACACTCAGGTTATGCGGTTGTTCGGTGGGGGGGAGAGACGCTGGAAGCAGAGTCACTGCCCCCGGGGACTTCTGCCCAGAAGGCCGAATTGATTGCCCTGACCCGAGCGTTGGAATTGTCAAGCGGAAAGCGGGTTAACGTCTACACAGACTCAAAATATGCCTTCACCACCCTCCACGCACACGGAGCACTGTACAAGGAGCGCGGGCTCCTCACGTCTGGAGGAAAGTGCGTAAAACATGCCGGAGAGATTGTGGATCTCTTGGAGGCGGTTTGGAAGCCAAGGCAGGTGGCTGTGATGCATTGTAAAGGGCACCAACGTGGAGACGATCCCGTAGTGCAAGGAAATAGGCAGGCTGATCTGGCAGCTAAAGAGGCAGCTAGGCTGCCCTATATTGAACATCAGGTAATGGCCCTACAGGTAGAATTAACTGAACATAACATTACATATACACCAGAGGAAGAAGAATGGGCCTTAAAGGAGAAGGGTCAGTGGTCAGGAGAACTCATAGTGATGCCAGACGCCCGTGTCTACGTCCCTAAGGACTTGGCATGGCACTTAGTCCAACACATGCACCAAAACACACATTTAGGAAAAATGGCATTGGCAAATCTGCTAGGACGACAGTTGTATATCGATGGATTACATAGCCTAACGGCAGCAGCAGCCCGAAGATGCTGGACATGTATCAAAAATAACCCCAGAGAAGGACCCCTCAAGCCACCAGGAGTCCAACATGTGGGTGGGGTACCCTTTGAAGCTTTAGTCACTGACTTTACAGAAATGCCCCCATACAAAGGATACAAATATTTACTGGTGTTCGTGGACACATACACAGGATGGGTGGAGGCTTACCCTACAAGGACTGAGAAGGCTGTAGAGGTGTCAAGAGCTCTAATGAAAGATGTTATTCCCAGATTTGGCATACCCTTAGAAATTGGATCAGATAATGGCCCCGCATATATTCAACAGGCTGTGCAAGGATTATGTAGAATTTTGGGCATAAAATGGAAGTTACATTGTGCATATAGACCCCAATCTTCTGGAAAAGTGGAAAGAATGAATAGGACATTAAAGGCTCAGCTTGGGAAACTTTGCCAAGAGACAGGATTGCCGTGGACGGTGGTTTTGCCCATGGCATTATTAGGAATCAGATGTACACCACACAAACGGACAGGACTCTCCCCTTTTGAAAGACTCTATGGACGACCCCCTTTGAACTTGAAGGGAGCCTTAGAGACAGGAGCTGAGCAACACCTCATAGGAGAGAAACAGACATTGGCCCAGGTTCAGGCTTTGGGCAGACAAATGCAGCAGTTAGAAAAATACATTTCTGAATTGAACCCACCATTCCCTACCACACCTCTACATTGTTTTTCACCAGGTGACGAGGTTCTGGTCAAGGATTGGAAGATTGAGCCATTGGGACCCAAGTGGCGAGGACCCTATGTTGTGCTCCTGTCTACCCCCACTGCAGTGAAGGTGAAGGAGATTAAGCCGTGGATACATTACACCCGTGTAAAGCTAGCACCTGAGGAGTGGCGGACGGAGCGAGTTCCTGGTGAGGACCTGAGACTCAGGATCATCCGGCAACTCCCTAAGGGGTCAACAAGGCCATGAAGCTGATCCCTTCGGGTGCAACGGAGCGTCGGTGGTCAAGTATGTCGCAGCATGGCCCAACAAAGGCGCTCTCCGGGAGATGGTGGCTAGACATTTTGAGAGGAAAAAGTGGGAGACAAGTTATGAGGAGGGGAGGAAAGCGCACTGTGTTTGGTATATTATTTGTGCTGAGTTTTATTCTCTCTTTTGGAAAAAGAGCACATGGGAATTGGATAAAAGAACATGCCAATTATATGTTTGAGCAGCACGGGAAAGAGGTAGCATTAATATATGAACACCCCCTCACCGTAGGAGATTTTTCATTTCTTCCCGATTTAATTGATGAACCACAGATTGTGTTGGAGGGATTGTCCAAGGCTCAGGAGGGTCCACCTACCGTGTTTTCTAGCATACCGCAAAGGATAAATAAAACTCGGTTTCGACGGTTTAGATACCATACCTCCACCAGGGGTTTGTGCTTCTGTTGTGGAGGATCGGGAATATGGAATTCTGAGTGGAAACACTGGGGAACTAGGCAGGCGTTCTTTTCCCGATTAGGCAATTATTCCCATTGTCGAGACCGGTTCTATCTACATGGACGATTTAATACATCTTATGTCTCACGATTAAATCTAACCGCAACCGAGTGGGCTAGCATGTATCCAGATTATCCCACATTTAGTGTGAATGATTCTATTGAGGGCCTAAAATCTTATATGAACATACTGCAACAATTAACCCAACTGAGCCTAGGTAAAAGCCTCTGTCCGTTATGGCAAATTAGGGATCCAAATCTATGGTTTTTCTTTGATAAATGGGCCACAAATTATCACCCCGGCAACTACCAGTGTGTCGGTGTGGGTTATTTGACATTCCCAGTTCAGGTCTTACACAAAAGGCATCAGCGCCTGAAACGGGACATTGTGCAAACAGGCCCTCTAGGACCAGAATGCTCGGATGAGGTCATTATTAACAAGGCTCTGTCAGGTTCAGAAGCCTCCCGTGTAGGAGGAGGCCTGATCACAGGCTTGTTGACACTGGGTGCTTACCCAGGGATTGTAGCTCAAGCAAACCGTAGAAGTGTTCTAGGCCTGACTTGCCGCCTTGAAAAGTCCATAAATGCCACTGGTAAAATTTTCCGGGAAATCCAGTCTGAAGTAGAAGAAATCAGCCAGATGGCCCTACAGCATAAGTTGGCCCTTGACTACCTACTGGCGGCCAGGGGGGGGTTATGCGCCATGGTTAGAGGGCGTTGTGTAGTGAAATTTCATAACTTGAATAATACTATTGAAGATGACATCGAGTCATTACAAAAGTTAATTTACAATAATGTCCAGGAGATAGAAGGTTGGTCTCCCTTCTCCTGGGTGACTAGCTGGTTACCCTCAATAGAATGGTTGAAGAACATATTGTTGGTAGGGATTTTAGGATTGTTCATTGTTCTCATAGTTATGTGTTGCACTCCAATAATGATGCAAATGTGTACTAGGTGTGTCACACAATCTTTACCTGAAAAAAAGATAGCCATACTCCAAGCCAAGCGGGATTGGATGGAACCATAATGCTTTGCTTCAGCTTTTGTACATGCGCTTCGCAAAAAGAAAATGGGGGAGTGAGGCGGGAGGTTAAGGAACCCCAGGAAATACCATATATGGGCAGAGATGGCGACAGCTAGCGACCCGGGTGCATAAACTCACAGAAACATGTGACTTCTGGGAAATCATGTGTTTCTGAAGAAATGAAAGCTAAAGATAAACAAACAGCGCATGCGTACGCAGGCGCTCTGAAAGATTTGTGAGCACGGCACAAAAGAGTGCAGCCGGCCTGCTGGTCAGCATTGATTGGGCAGCGTCACAACTCTAAGCCAATGAATTTGCTTGTGGGCGGGCATAACCCGAACCCTGTAGTGTGTATAAATGTTTACTCAGCCTGCCACTGGGCGTTCTCCCTGGAGAGGCACTTACTTTGTGCTAGGGGGAACCCTAGTGGCCATTAGCGAAATAAAACTGCTTTCTTGGAATTCCTTCAGTTGTCCGTCCTCCATTCCTCCACTGCGCCCAACAAGAACCGCAGCACAAAGGTTCCGCTACAAAATTACTCATAATATGACCAAAGTATGACAGCCCCAGCTTAATCATCCTTGCTTCTAGTGGGAGTTGGGGTTTATTTTGCCTTATTCCACATTCAAACTCTAAATAGAGTGACACTTGAGTCTTCAACATAATGAACACATTAAGAGGCACAAAGTAAATGTGCCTTTTATCTACAGTTCTGTCCTCCTACACTTCACTGCTGAGCCCATATCCAAACATCTACTGTCCGAGTCAAAAACCATGCTCTGACAAATGGTATGGTCCACTCTGTTATTCTGCATGATACTCTCTCTACTTAGTGAGTGTAAATTAGTAATGATTTTTTAAGAAGATACACTAATCTATTATATACAAGTTAGCATATTAGATATCAACAACACTTTGAATTATGCCCAGAAGTGGACTGGCCGCCAATGGAGCTGTTGCAACAGTTGTACGCTCCCTATCGCCAGGTCCAGATAGCAATATGGCTGCAGCTCTTAGGACTAGCTGTAGCCCTGTGTCACTGTGGTCAAATCTGACATCTCTACAAAAAGGTGTAGCTAGCACATATGCCTTAAATATGCAAAGATACTCCACTGAAATCTGAGCTTCGAGACTCAGAGTTCAATCCAGGAACACAACCAAACTGCAGACTTGTATCTTTCGGGATGAGGGTGTAACATAATCCAGCACAGCCTAAGATCCCTTTTCCCTGTTATGCCTTCCCTGATCGGCCTTATGACTGACTACTTGAAGTTCTATCTTTTCTAGATTAAGTTTCAATTTGTTCACCTTCATCCAAACCATTTCTAATGACGTCTGTTTGGGATAAAAAACAGCTTTCTTAGATTACAGTGGAAATGAGTAATGGAGCCAGGTGTCTTCTGCATGCTGATGGCATCAGGCCCTAAATTCTAATTGACCTCTTCCAGCAGCTTCATATATATGTTAAATAGTCTGGGGAATAAAACCCAGGCCTGAGGAACTCTAATGGACAACAGTCAATGGGCCAGACACAAGTTCCCTGGTACCACTTTCTGGATTCACTCTTCCAAGAAGAAAGGAAGCCACCATAAAACAGTGCATCCAAGCTCCATTCTAGCAAAGTGACCAAGAATTATATCATGCTCAATGGTATCGAAAGTCACTGAGAGATCCAGTAGTATCTTCTGGAACACACTCTCCCTGCCCATTTCCCAGGACAGGTCATCCAAGGCAACTAAAAGTATATCCGTTCCACAGCCAGGCCTGAGACCAGACTGAATTGGATTGAGATAATCCATCTCATTCATAAACTACAGAACTGGAAGAGCATCACATACTCCATCACCTTGTTCAAAAATAGAATTCTTGACACCAGTTAGGAGTTATCCAACATAATAGGATGTAGGGAGAGTTTTTGTAGCAATAATTTTAGAACTACCTTCTTTAGGAATGCTGCAACTTTGCCTTATTCCAGTGATGCACTGACTATTCTCACGTAACCAGACTTTTTATGAGCCACCGGGGGCTCCACAAAATAAATAATAAACACATGCGATATTCACAACAGGTGAGTTGGTCCAAAACACCTGGAGGGCCAAAGTTTGCCCATGCCTTGTGTAGACACACTCTCAGCTTGGGCTCATAGGT
The DNA here is from genome assembly GCF_035594765.1 of Anolis carolinensis. Taxonomy (NCBI): domain Eukaryota; kingdom Metazoa; phylum Chordata; class Lepidosauria; order Squamata; family Anolidae; genus Anolis; species Anolis carolinensis. The sequence continues at coordinate 221,108,171 of NC_085841.1, forward strand.
GCAAAGGATGTAGTTTATCGGTAAGGTAGGAGCCTCCGATGGCCTAGGGGATAAAAGCCTTGTGACTTGAAGGTTGGGTTGCTGACCTGAAGGCTGCCAGGTTCAAATCCCACCCGGGGAGAGTGCGGATGAGCTCCCTCTATCAGCTCCAGCTCCATGCGGGGACATGAGAGAAGCCTCCCACAAGGATGCTAAAACATCAAAAACATCCGGGCGTCCCCTGGGCAACGTCCTTGCAGACAGCCAATTTTCTCACTCCAGAAGCAACTCCGGTTGCTCCTGACACGAAAAAAAAAATCGGGAAGGTTACAACACTCTGTCCATGGTCATGAACTGAAATTCCTGAAATTCAAAACAGGAGAGACCCTCTTATCCATCCTATTAGGGCCCCATTTAGGCGACTACAAAGCCAGCTGCAGGCCCAAAAAAAAATCCAGAAAGCAAGAAGAGGAAACCTCACTAACTTCCTCTCCTAAGTGTCCAAAGAGCGAGAGGAGAAGCCATATCATAAAATCATAGAATTAGAAGTGATCTCCAGGGGCCATCAAGTCCAACCCCATTCTGCCATACAGGAATACACAATCAAAGCACTCCCAACAGATGGTCATCCAGGATTTCAGAAAAGGAGAGTACACCACAGTTTTCTCTAAAGCAGGCAGGGGCAAACTTGGGCCCTGCAGGTGTGTTGGGCTTCAACTCCCACCATTCCTGACAGCCTACTACAGCTCCCAGAAGCCCCCAGCCTGCATTCGCAGGCTGGGGGCTTCTGGGAACTGTAGTAGGCTGTCAGGAATGGTGGGAGTTGAAGCCCAACACACCTGCAGGGCCCAAGTTTGCCCCTGCCTGCTCTATACACACCCAGCGCCCTCAGAGAGCTTGGCTGCCAGACCTTGGATGTCAGCCGGCGAGCTGGACCACCCTCCGAGGCGCGGCCTGAAGCGGGAGGAAGAAGAGACAAGCGGCAAGAGGCGGGGAAGGAGCCGGGGTGCCTCTGCGGCGCCAGGCCCAGGCTCAGGAGAAGCGCCACTAGGCCCCAAAGTGGCGCGAGGGGGAGGGGAGAGGCGCCGTTGCTTGGCAACGCGCCCTCTCCTTCCTCGCGCAAAGGCTTCCCTTACTTACCTCAGGCTTCTCGTTTCCCCTCTACTTCCTCAGAAGCGAACGCTCTCCCGCTCCCCAAAAATGGGAAGCTCAGGGCACCACGGGCTGCTTCTCCTTCCCCTAGTCTCCTTCTTCCTCCTCCGCCTTCTCCTCACTAAGAGCGAGTGCTTGCTTGAGGCTTCCTCGCCTCGGCACAAAGCGAAACCGGACTCTCCGCGCCCCGCCCCGTGCCAAAGAGGGAAGGGGCGTCCACATGGCGGAGTTGACCCGCTTTGGCACCACTTCAGACTCCCGTTTCTCCATGCTGGGAAATCCCAGGAGTTGGACACTGAGGACGCAGGGTCGTAGCCAGAAAGAAAATTTGGGAGGGGTTGAAACCCCCCCCCTCCCCCGTCCCCGCACAGTGACTTTTCAGGTCAGTCATCTCCCTGGCTTTTGAGGGCTTCATCACACTACAGCTTAGATCCACTTTAGGGAAGGGCCTTTAAACAGCTCAGCCAGACAGGTCCTGGGCCTCACCAAACTACAAACCCCAGAATTCTGCAAGAGGCAGAAACCAGATTTAATGTGGAGTCATACTCTAGTGTGATGAGGCCATTTTAAGAAGAGACTTGTCAACATGTTCAATGTGTTGTTGGAGGATTTCATGGTCGGAATCACTGGGTTGCTGTGAGTTTTCTGGGCTGTATGGCCATGTTCCAGAAGCATTCTCTCCTGACATTTCGCCCACATCTATGGTAGGCATTCTCAGAGGTTGTGAGGTCTGTTGGAAACTAGGCAAGTGGAGTTTACATGTGTCCAGGGTGGGAAACAGAACTCTTGTCTGCTTGAGGCAAGTGTGAATGTTGCAATTGACCAGCTTGATTAACATTGATTAGCCATTCAGTTTCAAGGTCTAGCTGTTTACTACCTAGGGCAGTGGTTCTCAACTTGGGGTTCCCAGATGTTTTTAGCCTTCAACTCCCAGAAACCCTAAAGCTGGTAAACTGGCTGGGATTTCTGGGAGTTGTAGGCCAAAAAGATCTGGAGACCCCAGGTTGAGAACCACTGGCCTAGTGGAATCGGGGTCAGCTATCACCTGCTGACAAAGGATTCCCACAGTCAGACCTTGTAACTGAAAGGCTAATCAAGGTGGCCATTTGAAACATTCACACCTGCCTCCAACAGACAAGAGTTCTTTCTCCCATCCTGAACATTCCACAGATATGTAAACCCCACTTGCATAGTTTCAAGCACACCTCACAACCTCTGAGGATCCCCACCATTGTTGCAGGTGAAACGTCAGAAGAAAATGCTTCTGGAACATGGCCATACAGCCCAGAAAACTCACAGCAACCTTGCCAACATGTTGCAGACTACCAAAAATGTCCATATCTAATGTTTTGCTAAGCTGAAGGGATGATGACAGAAGTAAACATGTGTGATTACTACAAATTCAGCACTCAGAGCAGCTAAAAGAAGTTTCCCAGTTTGGGAAGAAGTCTCATTGTTGTATCAAGGATTCTCTTTTAGTTCTTTGAGTGTTCTTACCACCACACTGTACAGTTCAACAAAACCTAAAACTGTATAATGTTACTCAACCAACGGGTTTCACAAAGCAGCAACATGTTGTTTGCTCTTGATTCAGGAAAACAATCATTATATTTTTCTCCAACAGTTCCTGTCTGGTGGATGATGCTGTGAAAAAATTGCAAACATAATAATAATAATAAAACTTTATTTATATCCCACCACCATCTCCCCATGGGGACTCGGGGCGGCTTACATGGGGCAAGGCCCGACAACATAGTTAAATGGATATAGTTCCTTGGCAGTTTCTGACAGGTGGAATGTTGCAAGTTTTCACTAAGGCTAGATGTAGTGAGTGAGCATTGCAGTTGATGTAGACAGCGATATAATTGCTTGTACTCCACTAATGACCACTCGTATTAGCAGCTCCATCATAACCCTGTCCACACAAATACTGCAAGTTCAGCCCAATGTTTTCCAGTGTTTTCAAAATAATGTCTGCAAATCCTCCACGTGTCATATCATTTATCTCCACAAAGCCTGTAAATCAATGTACCTTACCGAGAGCAATAACTGTTCTGAGGTACTCAAAATTTTCTCCTGCCAAACCAGAGAAACACTGTGATGCATTGCATCTTTCAACAATTTTTTGACTAGATGGCCCATGTGGTCTCTTCCAACTCTATTATTCTATGATTCTATATTATTGTCTTTATCATTATTATTATCATTATTATGTGTCCCTCCAGATGCTGGACTACAACTCCTGTATTCCTCACCATTAAACATGACTGAAGTCCTTCCAGGCAGGCCCTATATCCTAGGATCTGATTCTAGATTTTCTGCTTTAAATTGGATTATATGAGTCTGCACTGCCAGATAGTCTGGGATAAACAGAAAACATGATCCTGGGATATAGGGCTGTCTGGAAGGACCCTAGAGCTGATGGGAGTTGGGATATATTCACCACTAGAAGGCTTCAGTTTGTTCTGTTTAGTTAGAATAGTGATGTTTGAATGTAGACCCAAGGCTTGAGAATATGATGCCTGATGTTAAAATGCCCTTTAACTTTCCCCCAACCTCAAAGCCACCAGTACTGTTGCGTTACAATTCCCATTATCCCCAGTCTGCATGGTGAATGATCAAAAGTGATGAGAGTTGTTCAATAACATCTGGGAACCCAAATTGGGTAAAAACTAATGCGCACCAACCATTACATTTAAAAACTTATAATTGGCCCTCCTTATACAAGCTCCATCTCATCCACCAGCAGTGAGGATTGAGCCCCGGAACTGATGGAAGCGCAAGTGGCTATAGGGTCACAAGGGTTAGCAACCCGAATGACACTGCCCAAAATTTAATTGCTAAAATACCAAAGTCAAAATATTATCCAAATTTAAGGTGGGTTGTTGTGTGTTTTCCGGGCTGTATGGCCATGTTCCAGAAGTATTCTCTCCAAATTTAAGCTATTCAGTCAGAAATGGAAAAGAAAAACACAGGATCATATATTTTGACAAATGGTAAATTTGCGTGAAGCCAAAAGAGTGGATCAATGACAAATCAGATAAAGGAAATACATGGATTTTCCATCCATTGATTTACCGGCCCTTTGAAGTCAACTGTGGCCCTCAATGAAAATGAGTTTCACGGCCCTGATCTAAAGAATGGGAGGAATAAAGTTCAACTGTGGTGCTATGGGGGGTCAGATAAGTAAATGAAAGGGCCCAGGTTTAAATCTCTATGAATTGCTCATAGAGCTTTGGCAATTTGGTTCTGCAGATGTTTTGTTTCCTAAGCTTGGGTTATTTGCTACAAGTGACTACTACAGTTCACTGCATCCTTGGGATGATTTTTTTTGTGTCAGAAGTGATTGGAGAAACTGCAAGTCGCTTCTGGTGTGAGAGAATTGGCCATCTGCAAGGACGTTGCCCGGGGCCACCAAAACGTTTGATGTTTTAGCATCCTTGTGGGAGGCTTCTTCCATATCGCCACATGGAGCTGGAGCTGACAGAGGGGGCTCATCCACGCTCTCCCCGGGTTGGATTCGAACCTGCAACCTTCATGTCAGCAACCCAACCTTCAGGTCAGTAGTCTGCTAGCACAAGGGTTTAACCCATTGTGCCAACAGGGGCTCCTCTTGAGAGGATTGGGAAGAGGCATAATGTATATTACCTAGATCTTGGAGGGAGAGGGAGATAAAATGCATTTAATAAAAAATAAATTTCCACAGATCGGTATGCAAAAATACTTTCTGTTTTGCAACCTATGAAACAATATCAAAGCTGTTTTCTCAGCATGGGTTATTATGTACAATAGGCTTTTGATATTTGCTATGATTTGGTTCCAGGACCACTGTGGATATCAAACTTGTGAATGCTCAAGTCTCGTTATATACAAGGGTCCCTTATATAAAATGGCAGAATGTTTGTCTTTTGAAATTTTTTTAGAAATGTTTTCAAATCATGGATGGTGGAATCCATTGATACAGATTTCCAGCAGGCCATTAGAGAGGTTCCTTCTTCTTCAGGCAGCACAGAATTGAATCCACTGCCCTTTGTGTTCTGGCTTCCATCAGATTTGCAAAGAAATAATTTAAAGGTGGTATGCTATTGGAACCAGGACTTTCAAAACTACATGTGGTTTAATTTTGTTTTAAAGTCATTTTTGTGATTTATTTTCCTATGCTACTAGGAACATATTTGTTTATAGAGCGGTGTACAGCTTTTCTAAATAAAATAAATATTTTGACCACCATTTCATTTTTGTGCCAAACTAAAACAGTCAAATATAAGAAACTCCAGATCTTGTGAAAGCAGTTCTTTGACTTTTGCAATCTTTGATTCTAAGGAGAGAACTGCACCTTCATATCCATCTTGAAATAGTGATAGGGCACTGGATATATCTTTGGCCTGATATGTCAGGATTCTTTATGTCTCCATTTTCATTTAATGGGGGCTGTACTTTAAGCCTGGAGATGGGTCATTGCTCACCTGCTTTGGGTACAAAAATCACAAGTTTCGAAAATTCCCTGTCATTGTCACAACAGCAAATTTTCCCTCTGAAACCTGGGAAGGCTGCTGCCAATCAGTGCCAACAAGCCTGGGCCAACTAGACTCATGATCTGGTGCAGTATAAGGCAGCTTCCTGATGTTTTCAGTATAAACTATTTCCAAAGACTGAAGTGTAACACTGCAGCTTATTCATGTTTATGTAAACATCCCTAATCAAGTCAGTTGGAGAGTAAGGAAGGACACTTCCTTGTTTCTGGATGTAGTTCAGTGCTAGAATATTTGCTTATCCATGTGTTCCCTTTAAAAAGATAGCAACCTCTCCCCCCCCCCCTAGAAATATAGCAGTTCAATGTGAGTTATTTGCTTTTTTCCCTTTACAAATGCACCATAATCCTATGTATAGAAGAAATCAGGCACTTTTCAGAATGGAAGAAAATTCAAGAATAAGTAGTACCCTGGGATATTCCAAGCAACCTTTTAAAAAAGCCCAGTTCCCTTTAGAGAGAGAGAGAGAAAACCCCTGGAGGCTGCTGATGTGTCTATAACAATCTGCTTTTTGAGATTTTTAAATAAATGTATAGGTTGCCTATCTACTGAGGGAATATAGCTGCAAGGGAACAGTCACTGCTTATCCCAAAGGCACAAACTTGAGGTTAGGAGTCCCTAAACCAACCCAGCTAAGCTCACTTCCTGGAACAATTCAAACTACTTCTAAACTTCTAAAGCAATTCCAGACTCCATCCAAGTAAATTTTATACCTGAGTCAGCAATGATTGGTGGCATCTATCTTAGAGAGGGCAGTGAATCCACTCTACATTTGAGCCTAAGTTGTAAAGGTGCTATCTGAGGTGCTGAATCTATTATGCAGATAGGGCTCAGCAGTCAGCATGTTGGATAGCCCTCTTTAAAATTTTGACTAAAACGTAGAATGGGCTCACTCCCCACTGACCTGGAACCCTGATCGGTGGAGGGTGGGTGCTATGTCTAAAAAGGAACAAATAATAGTAGATTCTAAATGTCATTATGACAGTTGTATCCTGTTTCTCCAAGGATGACAAATGTTATATTCTCCCACTTTTATCCTTGCAACAACCCTGTGAGTGCAATAAGCCAGGAAGTGATTCATCCAGGCTCGCCTAATTAATTTCACAGTGGAGCATTGATTTTAACAATGTCTTCCAAGATCTAAGTCCAACATGCTTGACTGGAATGATCTTAAGCATGCATCTTTCACGGGAAGGAGCTCTGCTTAGCAGAATACACTTTGGCAAACAAATATACAAAACATGTATGCATACTCATCATTATTAAACAGGCTATAACATGAATGAAGGGCTATGATTATCCGAAATAACACAGTGGTTTATAGTATTGTCCATTAATAATTTTTTTATCTTTTAAGGTTCACATGAACAAGATAAAGGCCCTGCCTCCTCAGTCATAACTCTTGGGATTGTTAGGAAATGTTCAATTCATATATTCACAATTTCATTCACATTAGTCAATATATCACCGTTGCAACAGTATCTGCAGATGTTAATAATGACACAGAGAAATGTTAGATAACAATACTGATAATACAGCAAATACTATTGAAAATAAATAATGCAAGATGCATTTGGTATGATCATGATTTTCAAATTGTGACTCATAGAAACCAGAAACTTGCTCACCAACCTTTCTATGTAGTGTTCAGCAGAATAATGAGTATATTATAATATGCACACTCAGTCCACATGCAACAGTGGGAAAGTCCAGATGAACTGATTTTTGTCTCCTGCAGTATGTTTCAGAATCCTCCAGAAAAGTATTGGTACATTTTAAAAGCTAAATGTTGAAATTTTCTCTTGTGGATGTTTTCCTCGTACCGGCATACTTTTGAATATTTTTGTGCATTGTGTACACTGAACCATCAGAAAACAAGAGTATCACATGTGAACAGTTTTGGATTTTGGATTTCAATTAGTGGTGAACGAAACAAAACTCACTTTTGTTGGCTATATGATTGAGACATTAGCCAATTCCATCCAGGAATAGAGAAACATAAGAGATACAACTAAAGGATAATTCTAAGTTTATACACAGATTACACTGCATTAACCTCAACATTGAAATTTTAAGAATGCACATAACACTACATACTGAAGGTTGGCAAGTTGCACAATCAATCAGGAGAAATAATAGCATCCTGAGCCTTAATGTGCTTTTAATGAACAAGAGCCATTAAAAAAAGATACAGGAATATCTATAATGGACACCCCCATGAAATACCTAGCAACATTATAATACAGTTGGGAAACTCATAACAGTGACACTTCCAAAATGATTAAAGAAAAATCAAAAGTGTTGAAAAGATTATATCTTTCCTGACTAGGTAAGATAGCAGCTGTGATAATGAGTATTCTTCTTTTAAAAATTATCTGTTTCAGGTTCTGCCAAGTCACCACCAGACAGTGTTATTATTAAGTGACAATACTGTCTATTAACATTTATATATAATGGCAAGAAGCCTCAACTGAGTAGCAGTATGCATAGGAACATGAATGCTCATGGATTAGGCATAACTAATTTGCCTTTTTACAGTTATGCATTTCAACTGAAACAATGAGTCCACCTGACAAATCGAAATACAAATTCTCCACAGATTAAATTTGAAAAGAAGAAAAGGTAGATACAGGATAACAATTCATTACAAGATCTTAAGTTGTCATATATCCTTTCTTATTAATGACTCTACAGACAAGGAAGAAATGATACAAAAAAACCATTCTGACTCCCTGTTGTATCTAGTGATGAATCACCTCTGTTCTTTGACAAAGGCGGACTGGTTCACTCCTAACACTGGTACAGGGAACAAATCTACACAATTGGGGATCTGTGTACAGATTCTAAACCTTTGGTTGGTTCTATCATCACAGTTTGTATTTTGCCACACATCCATTAATGAGAGGTCAATCTCTCACCGTTCAAAAGCATTTCATAGTTGGTAAGTGATAGCCTGAAAAGTATGTGTTCCAACATTTATAGGCTGAATAGATGACTGATATGTGAAAATAGGGTTTGCATGAAAAGACCTAATTTCACTGGAACAGCAGTCAAAAGTCAGGAGATCATAGCTATCAAGACCCATCTCGAAAAAGGAAATTGTCTTAAAATATTACACAGATGGCATTTGAATCTGTTCAAAATTAGTTGCATACATTCCAAGTTTAGTGCCAAATAATAAGAGGATCTGCACTGAGACATCTCTAAACATATGAATGAATGGATTTGCTTTATTTAGTCCACAGGCCATTTACAAGTGTGGGAAGGGGCAACTCAATGATACCTCATCAAAGAAATAATAAACCACTTAAGGTACCAGTTCACACAGTGGCAGTAGAAGACAAATGTATCTGTTAGTAATTTTCAAGCATCTGACATGGTTTTCAATGCCGCATTTAAAAACAGAGCAACCTTTTGGGTAATAGTGTTACATGCTTCTATACATATTGGAAATAGCAGTTTGTCAGAAGAAATACTAAAATCAGATAGATTCATTTTCTCCAGACCCTTGATAAATTTATAATACCATACCCTGGCTGTAAATTTCTTCCCTGTGCCAATGGGTCCATGTTTCAGTAGCCCTAGTATTATAAAAGGAAAATCTAGATGGAATGGGAATTCCTTTGGATCATACCTCCAGCTACTGAGGAATTTCTGCTGGTGTTTTGCCAGGCTACTAATATATGGGTTCTCCAAGACAGAGCCACAGTAGGTGAGGTTTGACATGTAATATGCAATTATTGCTGTTTCATAACACCTCACCTACTGTGGCTCTATCAAAAAGGAAATAAGGTTCATCTGGCACGGTATGTTTTTGAAAAACCCATGTTGACTTGTTTGTGAGTGTGGCATTCCTTTCCAGGTGCTTACAGATTGTCTCTTTAATTATCTGCTCCAGAATCTTTCCTGGTATTGATGTCAGGCTGACTGGGTGGAGATTGTTTGGGTCCTCTTTTTTGCCCTTTTTGGAGATGGGAACAACATTTGCCTTCTTCCAAGGTGCTGCAACTTCTCTTATTCTCTAGGAATTGTCAAAGAGGATTGCTAGTACAGTAGAGTCTTGCTTATCCAATGTTCTGGATTATCCAACACAGTCTGGCTCCACAGCTGTTTCTCTAGGCAGCAAGGACTGAACTTTTTACAGATTTAATTTCCAACAACATTGTTACTGCAAGTTCATTTGATGCAATTTTATCTTTATTTGTAGTCAATTTGTTAGTAGCCAATGTTTTGTAGTGAATGTTTTCAATACAATGCGATGTTTTGGTGCTAAATTCGTAAATACAGTAATTACTACATAACGTTACCGTGTAATTGAACTGCTTTTTCTGTTGATTTGTTGTAAAACATGATGTTTTGGTGCTTAATTTGTAAAATCATAATGTAATTTGATGTTTAATAGGCTTTTCCTTAATCCCTCCTGATTATCCAACATTTTCACTTATCCAACGTTCTGTCAGCCCGTTTATGTTGGATAAGTGAGACTCTACTGTAGTTCTGAAATTAATTCTGCCAGTTGTACCCTTGGATTTAGTTCATCTGGCCCTGTTAGGGAAATAAATCAGAAGGAGGGACAGCCACAAGATATCTCTCTCCCCCTCTCCTTCATTCGGCCAATATTGTCAACATCTATCACCAATACCTCTCCTAGAATTTTTCCTCACCCTGTGTGGCAACACCAGTGATTGAACCTGGGTCTTTCTGGATGTTCGATCACTGAGCCGTGAACCATAACAAAACCCACAAACTCATAAGGAAATCACTCAGCCACATTTGTCACCAAATACTGTATATTCTGTACCTTCTTAGAATATAATTATTTAAATATAATTGACTGAAGCTAACATTTTTCTTTTAACTATATGCTACTTTATTACATATTGGGTAGCATGATATGAAATCCAGAGTTGAACTTCAGCCATGTTTTTTTTAATTGCCCAAAAATGCATCTATTTTCCAGCAGGAAGAATACTAACATAATGTTGTCCAAACTCTAAGTAAATTTGCCTGGAGCAGCAATGCTTGTGGTCTACAAATGTTTTAGCTGACAGTTCCCAACATTCTTCTCCTTTCATGTTGTGGTTTGTAAAATATCGGTATGCGTAACTTCCAGCACAAGGCATTAAGCAACAAGGTTCTCTGGGATGGTAATTATGTAAGCTTTACCAATCATTTCCACCCACATAATTATTTTGTTTGTATCTCCTCTTCCTCACCATCATCCCTGAATTTAAAAATTACATGCAAGCAGCAATGCAAATTTTTAGCATCAAAAGAGACTGAGACAAAGAAAAACATGAAACCTACCTCCTGCCACAATTTCATTACACAAGTGGCTATCTCTTGTCAAAGCAGCATTGTCTACTCTAGTCTTCTTGATACATATTCTATTTAAAACAGTGGTTCTCAATCTTCCTAATGCCGCAACCCCTTAATACAGTTCCTCATGTTGTGGTGACCCCTAACCATAACATTATTTTTGTTGCTGCTGCATAACTATAATTTTGCTACTTTTATGAATCATAATGTAAATATCTGATACGCAGGATGTATTTTCATTTACTGGACCAAATTTGGCACAAATACCAGATACGTCCAAATATGAATACTGGTGAGGTTAATGGGGATTGATTTTGTTATTTGGAAATTGTAGTTGCTGGGATTTATAGTTAACCTACAATCAAAGAGCACTCTGAACCCAACCAAACCTGGCACACTACCTACATGGCCAACACTGAATACTGGTGGGTTTGTGTGTGTGTGTGGGGGGGGGGCTGTTTTAGAATTCTGGGAGTTGTAGTTCACCAACACTCAGAGAGCACTCTGTACCAAATTGGTGATGGAACTAGTAAACTTGCCACATATACCCAACATGCCAAACTTTGAATACTGGTGGGGTTTTGAGGGGACTAACCTTAGAGGTCTGATGGTCTTTGATGACCCCTCTGACACCCCCTCACGACCCCCCCAGGGGTCCAGACCCCCAGACTGAGAAATGCTAATTTAAAACCATGTACACAATAAAATACAACTCTCATAGTTGCCATCTGCTTTCAGCTCTCCTTCCATAGTGGAAACACAAGTTCCAGCATATAGTTATGTGACACATTGAGGGTCCATTAATCTGACCTACAGAAATATTACTTCTATTCTTTTAAAATATGCTTTATCTGTTTACCTGGGAGCAAGTCACACTGAACTTAATAAGGCCCCTAAAAAGGCGTGTGTTGTAATATACTGAAATACAGGTGTAGGAATCTTGATCTTGTTGGACTCTAGATTTTGTTGGACTGCATCTTCCAGCAGCAATAACCGACATAGCCGATGGTAAGGAAGACTGGGAGATGCAGTCCAACAATATCTGGAATTTGATTGTTGCACTCCCACCCCTCCTTTAACCTATGTACTTGGAGAGGAATGGTTTAAATGTTGAGAAGGTAAAAAAAATAGTCCACTCATTTAGAAGCTTTATATAAGGAGTTGAAGGGATTCACATATTTACATGAAAGCTGCACATGTCAAAATTCCCTCTGACTTTAAAGAATTTGGGAGCCCAATTATCCTTTGGGTCTAGTCCTTCTAATTAAATCCTAACTCATAGAAATCTCACTCTGGTGAGCATAGAGTTTAGATTATGTGAGTAATTTTTTTTTGAAGTAAGCTTTAGCACAGAAAGTACACAGCCTGTCAAAAAGTACCTAAAACAAATGTTTTATAACTCTTGACAACTTCTTTTTCATGACCTTTAGCTTTGCAGCATGATGCAGCTAAAAATAAATCAGAATAAGGAAATTATGGAGTGACCATTCGGTGAGGCTTATGTCCACGTTTCTAAGAGGACCAAGAGAAAATATCCAAAAATAGACTATTTATGGATTTTTAAATAGTGCATGATGTATGTGATGCCTCTGAGCTCGGAATTTTTGCAAATATATGTCTTATTATCCTGAAAAAGAGAAAGAAAATGAGTGAGTGTATTATATGTTGTTATTATAAGTATAAATTCCAGTTTGGGTATCCTAAGGCTGAAATTCTATGCATACTTATCAGGGAATACACCCAACCAAACTTAGTTTGGTCAACTTCTCAGTAAACATAAACACGTACTAACAATTGTGTTAAAACATATTGCAAAAACAACAGATATACGTTACTGGCATTGTGTACCCTCAGTATCAATTTCAGTGGAAGGTCACTGTAAATTCCATAAGAATTTAGATATTGAGGAACAAGAGTAAAATGGATTATTTAAATTGGGAGCATAAATTTACTGTCTTAAGCATTCCCTAACTGAAATCAACAGGGCTTGGTTCTAAATAAGTGTATCTAGGATTGGGGTGTTTGTGACCTTTTACTGTTTCATAAGCCTCTGTGTTCTCCTTGTGCTCAAAGGGACACCGTCAGAATAGGTAGGCCTTAAAAACTTTAAACCACACTGACAAGTGCTTCTACATGACAAATTTTACCGTAAACGTTGCGGCAATTGTTTTGCTGGTTTCTTGCATAAACCAGGCTTTGCTACAGGCTCTGTATTGTCTGTTTGTCTACTTGGATAGGTATGTTTCAAAGCCTCACTGAGCTGTTATACACAAAATGGATGTACTTGTACAGAAGAGAGGTCATTCTGGCGTAGCTGTGTTTGTGATTTCTAGGGAAGCTGTGTCAATACAATGTTCTAATGGAGGCTCTGAATAAATCTAATAGCCACATAACATCTGGTATGCGCCTGTCCAAGCTTTGTAATGTGTGTCAGATCGAAGTGCCATGTTAGGAGAATTCATTAAGCAAAGACAACAGATAATTAAGCTAGACTTACAAACATTCAATATGCATTGTTTCTAATAGCAATATCCTTACAGGTTTGCAGAATACCCATAAAATAGAGGTACTGTGTAAGGAAACTTGGCTGCAAAAGATGATAGCGCTGTGCGATAGCAAGGAAGCAACAGCCTTTTTCCATATTTCTAGTAGAATTGGGCTCCTTTTCTTTTTGCCTTTATTTACAAGTCATTCTCCCCTTCTTTGAACCTCTGTCAATTACTTCATTTATCTTATTTTCTAATATCCCTCCTTCCTGGATTCCTTTACCCATGCCCCTTGGTTTCTTTCTAGGCCAGTGGTTCTCAACCTGGAATCCCCAGATGTTTTTGGCCTACAACTACCAGAAATCCCAGCCAGTTTACCAGCTGTTAGGATTTCTGAGAGTTGAAGGCCAAAAACATCTGGGGACCCCAGGTTGAGAATCACTGTTCTAGAACATGTGTCGGATTTCTTACCATTTTCCTCTGTCCTTCATCTCATTGACTCCCTTCTCATGCTCTTCTCTGCCTTTTCTCTCTCTCCCCTTCACACAGAACTCTGCTGTGCATAGCTATGGAAATTCAGCTTAGAGTGGTTCTCCTCAGCTCCTCATATCTGATGTCCAACCATCATTCTGATCAGAGAACCTGAGTGCTCTTATGATAGAAAGCTCGCTCTTTTCAAGAAGGATGCCTTCACAGTCATTTCATTTCTAAATATACAATTTAAACTAAATTTTAAAGATGTTAAAAATGATAGTATGTTTGGACTAAAGGACACAATCCAATTGCTAGTTCCAACTGAAGAACATCCATTAAATAAATAGGATGGAGCAAGTATGTTTTATGCTGCCCTGGAGACTAGAATGTGGAACAATGGCTTCAAACTACAGGAAAGAAGATTCCACCTGAACATTAGGAAGAACTTTCTCACTCTGAAAGCTGTTCAGCAGTGGAACTCTGCCCGGGAGTGAGCTGGAGGCTCCTTCTTTGGAAACTGTTAAGCAGAGACTGAATAGCCATCTGTCAAGAGTGCTTTGAATGGGATTTTCCTTCTTCTTGGCAGGGAGTTGGGCTGGAGGGCCCACCAGGTCTCTTCCAACTCTATGATTCTATGATTCTATGTCATGATGTGAACCTCAATAATTGATTAAATAAGTCTACTTTAGCACCAATTAGAAACTGGATTAAAGCACAACACAGACAAAAATGATTATTCCATTTGTATTTTTTAAAAGCAGTAATATTATTGAGTATACATTTTATTTCTAAAGTATAAAAGATATTAATAGAATCATAGAATAGTAGAGTTGGAAGAGACCTCATGGGCCATCTAGTCCAACCCCCTGCCAAGAAGCAGGAAATTGCATTCAAAGCACCCCCGACAGATGGCCATCCAGCCTCTGCTTAAAAGCCTCCAAGGAAGGAGCCTCCACCACAGTCCGGGGCAGAGAGTTCCACTGCCGAACAGCCCTCACAGTGAAGAAGTTCTTCATGATGTTCAGGTGGAATCTCCTTTCCTGTAGTTTGAAGCCATTGTTCCATGTCCTAGTCTGCAGGGCAGCAGAAAACAAGCTTGCTCCCTCCTCCCTATGACTTCCCCTCACATATTTGTACATGGCTATCATGTCTCCTCTTAGCCTTCTCTTCTGCAGGCTAAACATGCCCAGTTCTTTAAGCCGCTCCTCATAGGGCTTGTTCTCCAGACCTTTGATCGTTTTAGTTGCCCTCCTCTGCCTTCCAGCTAGTCAACATCTCCCTTCAACTGCGGTGCCCAGAATTGGACACAGTAAATGCTGCATAGCACTTGCAAGAATGAATAAAGATATAGAAAGGAGAATCTCAGACCTCATTTCTCCATCTACACAGGAACTAAAATCCAGTTTGAAGCTGGCTTGAGGTCAGAGTGTCCACAAAACATACACCTCCAATGCATGCTGCAACATGAAACCAGGCAGAAACCGCATTTTTTAAAAACTCACCAGAAATTCCAGATTAAGTCATAAAATCCACTGAAGCCAATTGGTGTGTATACCATACAGAGCAGGACTCCAAGACCAAAATGTCATGTACTTATGAAGACAGGGCTAATGATGATGTATTTGGAGAAAGAAACCAGATACACAGTTCAGCAGGAAAGTAATCAAACATCTTATCCCCAGAGAGGAAGCCACAGCAGTCTCGTGAGAATGCTTACTTTCCTTTTGTTGCTTTGCCTGAATTGGTCCAGCACTGATTCTCATCAGATAGGCTGTTTCTTTTCAGTACATCTTGCCAGAGGAGGTAGGGGAAAAGCGTATTTCTTGATCTCTGTGGCCACCATCCCAGCTTGGAACTGGTTCATAGGCTGCCTGTGCAGGCATTCTGCAGCAAACCAGTTCTTTTTAATCCATATCTTGGCTCGGATTAAATGGCTGTGTAGAAACAGTCTTAATCATTGCCCTGAATTATACCATCAGATGAGAACTAGTGTTGTGGTTTGTGAAGAAACTGATGCTTCAAAGGATCAGGAAAGGGATTTGGGGGTCTCAGGAGGGGGGTTTATGGGATGGAAGTGACATGGAGTGATGTGTTAATGAGTTTCCTTGGAATTTTCAGGAAGTTAGATAAAGTGAAATCTGTTCCCATGAGAATCTGCCAAAGTTTGCTCTTGAGAGGACTATGGGGGAGTCTGTTACTAGGTCAGAGCAGCTACTACTGCATCACGATAATGTGAAAGAAAGACATTCGCTTTTCCCAGCGGCTTCAAGATAAGCAGCAAAAAAAGCAGGTTACGAGAAGTGACGTCATGGGAGGGAATTGAGGCTTTTAAGTGTACAGCTCTTTGTGAGAACAATGTTGCATTTCAAGTAGATACAACTCCTAAATTCTACATCCTTGCTTCAAGTGTTCAAATTTCTGGATTTTGTGTTTTGTTCATGTTTTCCTGGTTAAGTTTCAAATTTCTGAATTATAATTCCTGTTCAGGTCTTCATGGTTTTTAGTCTGGATTATGTTCAGTTTTCTTTTCAAGTTCTGGATATAATTTTGATCAAGTATATGGATTTTGCCTTGTTTCTCTGTATCACCTCGGAGTACAGTTCCAAGTTTTTGAATTCCTGTGATTTGATTCATGAAACTTAATGCCACCTATAATCAGCAATTTTGGAGTTTCTGGATTAGTCTTTTGGATTTTGGATTGTACTTTTTATTCTGTGTTTTCTTATCTTTTATGTCTTTCTTAATAAACTTTACTTAGTGTATGCTCTTGTCTCTGCATGGTATCTCGGTGAAAGGTTTCCCACAGCTGGGGTGCAACAACTATTGGTCTAAAACAGTGGTTCTCAACCTATAGGTCCCCAGATGTTTTGGCTTCCAAATCCCAGCTTCCAAATCCCAGAAATCATAACAGCTAAAAAAACTGGCAGGGATTTCTGGAAGTTGTAGGCCAAAACACCTGGAGACCCATAGGTTGAGAATCACTGGTCTAGAAAGAAGTGGTTTATGTTATTTCATGATGAATGGAGGTGCTGAAAATAGTTTTTACATCCTGAAGTAAAGCTGGGTATGGCAGTCATTGTGTGAGCAGCTCTGTGCACAGCACATTCAGTCATTGTGCGCAGCACATTTAGTCTTGATCATTTATTTCAGCCTTCTACTCAGGTTTGATCCTATACAACTTCCTTAGTTAGAGTGAGAGAATTGGCTCACTATCTAATCTTTTTAATTATCAAGATGGAGTGTACAGCAACAGTTTGCTGGAATCAGACTTTCCAGTTGAGAAAGTATACATGGGTAAAATCTGTAAAGATCTAAAAAAACATGGATGTTCTGTTGTGCTTTTGATTAAACAGTTCACAGGAAATTCAGTACCAACAACTACCATCAGTCCTCATACTTTATCCCTGTCCTTTGTCCTATAGGCTTAGTGTTAAAATGACATTGTTCTTTCAGTTCTAATTTATTATTGTCCTTCATTTTGTCCACAAGTTCCTTCCCCCCAAATTTCAGTACTCATTACGGCATGGATTATTGGTTGTCAATGATGCTGTTTTTATGTTATTTTTTGTAATGTTATTTGATTTTATTGAGTTATGTTTTAATCTATGGTTGGTTTTAATCTCTGTTGGATTGAGCTTGCTCCCCATGTAAGCCGCCCCAAGTCCCTTTGGGGGGGATCAGGCAGGATATAAAAATAAAGTAGTAGTAGTAGTAGTTGTTGTTGTTGTTTGTTATTATTATTATTATTATTATTATTATTATTATTATTGTTATTGGGTTGTTGTATGTCTTTCGGGCTGTGTGGCCATGTTCCAGAAGTATTCTCTCCTCAATCCACACAGCCCGAAAGACATACAACAACCCTGTGATCCCGACCATGAAAGCCTTCGACAACACATTATTATTATTATTATTATTATTATTATTATTATTATTATTATTATTATTAGATTCTCAAAGGTACACAAGCTCCTTTCATTGGCTCTTAGCAGCAGGGTTTGTTTTACACATAGAAAGAATGATTGACTAATTTTTCAAACATAGCTATTACTGAAAAAGCTTCTTATATAGTTTTAATTTTTATCACAGTAATGCACACTACAAAACAAAGCAGTATGTGATAGTCTAATTGTGCAGGCCTCATTTTACAGCCCCTTCTGCTTCAGGACTGGGTACCTTTCTTCAGATGACAGTCACATTCCCTTGGGAAAAATCAGTGTATGAGAATGTAATTTCTTGGAAGTGATCTGCCAATGGGTCTTTTGCCTTATTTTATTTCTTTTTTTGCCTTTCAACACTCTCCTCTCTCTCTCTCTCTCTCTCTCTCTCTCTCTCTCTCTCTCTCTCTCTCTCTCTCTCTCTCTCTCAGCAAGCTAACAACAGAAGGGTAGGATCACTCTTGATTCCAGCCAAAGGATTTACCAAATTAACCTGAGTGTTACGGTTTGCCTATCTTTGTTTTATATCAGTGGTTCTCAACCTGTGGGTTCCCAGATGTTTTGACCTACAACTCCCAGAAGCCCCAGCCAGTTTACCAGCTGTTAGGATTTCTGGGAGTTGAAGCCAAAACATCTGGGGACCCACATGTTGAGAACCACTGTTTTACACAGTATCCACCCCCAGATCTTGAAAAAGTTACTTTTGAACTAGAAAAACCAAAAATCCATAGTTAACTATTCCAGTCCATGGCTGTCAGTAGTTATTACAATTTCCCATTTGCAAAAAGGGAATAAAAGAGATACATTATTGTTACAGACAGGATTTCTGTGCAGTATTACACGCCCAATACATGACTATACAGAAGTACACACAGCATCACAATCTTTAAATCTTGGTTTTCGATATTGCTAATGCTTCTTGGTTCAGGCTGCATTAAAAGATGTATTTTACCTGTCTATATGTCACTATGGAGAGCTATGTGCATGTGTAGTTTTTTTTTGGGGGGGGGGGAGACAGAGAGCAAGATGAAATATGATATGAAAGATCCATGATCAGATTCTCATTAAAAACATAAACAAAACTAAAAACCTTTCAGGAGACTCAGGAAACTCTAGTTTTAATTAGATCATAGCAATAATAATAATAGAGAAAAATGTGGGTCCCCGGGTGTTTTGGACTTCAACTCCCAGAAATCCCAGCCAGTTTGCCAGCTGTTAGGAACTGTGGAAGTTGAAGTCCAAAACACTTGGATGTTCAAAAGTTGGCAACCACTGGTTTAAGCCATGTTATAGTGTGCATGCCTAGCCTACACATCCACATGTGTGCTAGTGAACGTCTACTCATTAATGCTAATAATACCTTTGGGAGGGCATTTAGGTTAAGAAACAGTGCTGTATGAAAGGGTTAAACCCCCTTTTTGAAACACTCAAAATTAGAGGCATCAATGGTTGCTTTAAAGTGTGTTTTGTCTTATCTTTAGAAAACCAGAGCAATTCAGTACTACTGTCCCACATTAGTAGCCACATCCCCCTTAAATGTAAAGAGACACCCCCATCAAGCAGCCTGAGGAAAGGAGACGTAACGCAGCAGTTTACTGACCAAGCACACATCTACACTGACTATTTACTGCAGTTCAGAGCTGCTTTCAAACTGTGGTGGCCAGACAACAAACTCCCACAAAAGTGAGCCCTTAATGCGCATCAGTGCTTGGTGGTTTGTGTATTTACCATCTCGGCCTCAAGCTGGTTCCAGGATTTCCTATGTAATCATCTGCACAGTGAAACCATGTTCTTTAATACCGGTTTGAAACTGACTTAAGTGGTCAGTGTGGATGGAGTACCCAAGTTAGAATACCTTAATACTGATTGTGGGATAACGTTCCCTTGCTGCTTGATCTACAACCAACAACTTAGGGTTGCTATTAAGGAAATCATCTCCAAGGTTCCCTGCTCAACTCTAATGATTCTTCATATCCAGGACATAGCTATTAAACATCTTTCTCCCCCCTTTATCTACATTGGAATCCCCTCTTTTCTTTTTTGACTGCTCCCTGTTTAGGTATTTTGTCATTGTAACACATTTGTCAGACAACTCTTCAATTTGTATTACTAGACGTTTAGGTGGGTGACTTCCTTTGTAGCTCCCATCTTGCATCTGCGGATGGGTTTTCTTTTTTTTTCTTTTTTTGTTATCTTCATAAGCAAAACTCTGCCCAAACAGACTTCATTTAAGCAAGTAGCACAGCCCTTTTGTTGTAAAAGGAAATTAATACATCTTCAAGAAGACACTGAGCTAGGAAAAGCACCCACTGCTTCATTATAATGCAGTACAATCTGATGTTGTAATGTCTTATCTCACAAGAGGATGTCTGTTCACTATGTGATTTAGATATGACAAACATCATCCTCAATAAGATTTATTCTTATTAGATGACTCTTTGCCCCATGGCTTGGATTTAGAGAGCTTTATATCCCTCAAGTTACAAATATATATATATATATATATATATTTAAAAAGTTGGAGTACATAGTGTATTGTTGGTACAAAATAATATCAGATTGTCTCCTGATGCATATATACACACTGGTCATCAAAATGGACCTGTCTCTACTTCAGTGGTGAGTACAGTTACAATAAATTATTATACTGTCTTTGAAGTCCATCATTTTAAGGACAAATTACAGTTGTAATTAACATTGTTCAGCCCTTTTTATGCCAGGATTTAAAAATAAATCCTATTTGTTAATACTGGCGGTGCAGCGGGTTAAACCGCTGAGCTGCTGAACTTGCTGATCAAAAGGTCGGCGGTTCAAGTCTGGGGAGTGGGGTGAGCTCCCGCTGTTAGCCCCAGCTTCTGCCAACCTAGCAGTTTGAAAACATGCAAATGTGAGTAGATCAATAGGTATCGCTTTGGCGGAAAGGTAACGGCGCTCCATGCAGTCATTCTGGCTACATGACCTTGGAGGTGTCTAAGGAAAACAACACCGACTCTTTGGCTTAGAAATGGAGATGAGCACCAACTCCCAGAGTCGGACACAATTGGACTTAAGGTCAGGGGAAAACCTTTACCTTTACCTTATTAATACTTTGCACTTCTGCTCCATATTTTTAGTCTTCAAAGGTTGCTAGTTTGAATCCATGAGATAGGGTGAGCTCCCATCTGTCAGCTCTAACTTGCTGGGACATGAGAAAAGCCTTCGAGCACATCAGGGCATCCCCTGAGCAATGTCTCTGTAGACTGCCTATTCTCTCATACCAGAAGCAACTTGCAGTATGTTCTTAAGTCGCTTCTGAAACAATAAAAAAAATCTGGTCTCTCTAAAGTTCAAGTCTGTTTCATTTTTAAAAAAAATCATATATGACATCAGGCAGCTCAAATTTTGAATCCTGTTACTAAACCACTGGAGAAGAATGGGTGCATCTACACTGCAAAATAAATGCAAATGGACACCCCTTTAACTGAGGTGGTTCAGTGCTATGGAATTATAGGAGTTGTAGTTTTACAAGGTCTTTTCCCTTCTTTGCTAAAGAGTGCAAGTGCTTAATCAAAGTACAAATCCCAGGATTCCACAGCATTGAGTCAAGGCAATTCAAATGAGGTCAAACTGCATTAATTCTACAGTGTAGGTGCAACTTTAAAGAGCCTTTTTCAGCCATGTGGTCAAGGATGTGGAACTAATTCTCCAAGCATATTTGGCTACTACTTTACTTACTTACTTACTTACTTACTTACTTACTTACTTACTTACCGTACTTAGGCAATCCCTCGTTGTCCAAGTATGATGGCCTTCCAAGTGTAGTGTCTTAGTGGTGGGTGTGTAGATGACTGTGGAGTACTATTCTTGACCTGCATGTTCTTCCACAGTGAGGACATCAGTTTCCAGGTGGAAGACGGTCCTGATCAGGGTTGGCTTGACTAGCCTTCCTCTTGGCACGTTTTTCCCTTTCACCCTCCATTCATGCCTCTTCAAATTCCACAGCACTGCTGGTCACAGCTGACCTCCAGCTAGAGTGCTCAAGGGCATAGACAGATACCCAGTTCTCTGTGTCTATGCCACAATTTTTAAGGTTAGCTTTAAGCCCATCTTTAAATTTCTTTTCCTGGCCACCAACATTCTGTTTTCCGTTCTTGAATTGAGAGTATAGTAACTGCTTTGGGAGAAGGTGATTGGGCATTCGGACAATGTGGTCAATCCAGCGTAGGAGCATCGCTTCAATTCTGGTGGTTTTGCTTCTTCCAGCATGCTGAGATTTGTCCGCCTATATTCCCAAGAGATTTGTAGGATTTTTCAGAGACAATGCTGATGGAATTGTTCCAGGAGTTGAGCATATTAGCAAGCATATTTGGCTACTAAAAATCCTCATGTCTTTTAAGGTGGCAGGCAACAACTTATCAATAAGTTTCTATTACCTTTAATTCACAAGAAAGGAATCATGTACCTGCCCCACATGTACCTGTGGGGGACTGAAATTCCCAACATTTCTCATCTTTGACTGCTGGCTATGGATGATGGAATTTGCAGCAATATCTGTGTGTGTGCACGCATGATTCCCAGCCCTGCTTTCATGGACAGTGCTTGATCCTTACTTTTCTGATAATTTCTTCTCAATTTTATGTAATTCTAGACTTCTTTTAATGCAGTCAATTTGGATCTATCTATCTATCATGTCAGGAGCTACTTGAGAAACTGCAAGTCGCTTCTGGTGTGAGAATTGGCTGGCTGCAAGGATGTTCCCAGGGGATGCCTGGGTATTTTTGATGTTTTTACCATCCTTGTGGGAGGCTTCTCTCATGTCCCCACGTGAGGAGTTGGAGCTGACAGAAGGAGCTCGTCCATGCTCTTCCCGGATTCAAACTGGCAACCTTCAGATCAGCAACCCAACCTTCAGGTCAGCAGTCCTGCCGGCACAAAGGTTTAACCCATTGCACCACGTTTGGGTTGTTGCTTCTGACATGGCTAGACCAAAACATTTTCCAGCTAAAAGTGAAAAACAAGAAAGACAAAAGTCGTCAAAATGGACCTGTCTCTACTTCCGTGTTGAGTACAATTACAATACGTTATTATACTTTCTTTGAGATCCAGCATTTTAAGGACAAAAACATTACAGTTGTAATTAACACTTTTCAGCCCTTTTTATGCCCAGATTAAAAAATAAATCCTGTGTATTAATATTTTAGGAGCCTCCAGTGGCGCAGCTGGTGTTTCAAACTCTTTCTTCAACACTGGCTTACTATAAAAAAACCCCACAGAACAGTAAATGTTTTCTTGTTATATTAATTTGTTAAATTATAAGTAATTATTGGTTCTGGAATCATTTTATAGTTATTAGTATATCAGTTCTAGTTGGTATACAGTGCTGGTTTGCTTGGGTTATTCTTGCATTGATATCTAGCCTGTTATTTCCCCCATGTTTTTTTCTTATAACCAGAGGTATATATTGAGGTTCTATACCCACATTATGTAGTCATCAATTCAGCTTAAAGAATATCTGGGTCATGTTCCAAGATTTTCTGGTTTGATATGTATATATTATGAAATTTCACATATTGCATAAATGCATAAAGTGTTTTGCCCATGACACTTTTAAGTGTTTTGACCTGAGGCTGATAACAAGGAAACCTTTGGCTCCAGGCCCATCATTTCTATTGATCCAGCAGCTATGGATAATGCATATTGAGAAGGCTCACACCACAGCTTGGGCAAAGTTACATTATACATTATAATCCCCAGACTCCCCATCCAACATGGTGCCTGCCCTGCTGCCTGAGAAATCAGTGAGTAGTTCAAAAAGTAATTTTCTCCGAACCATACTCCCGTGAGGTTTTATCATGAAAATGTGGTCAACAGCACAACCCTCTAGTTTATATTATACTGGACAAGGTATATTTTGCCCACTCAACTAAAAATATTTATGCTTGAAATAATAATAATAATAATAATTATTATTATTATTATTATTATTATTATTATTATTATTATTATTGTTATTATTATTATTTCCAATAAATCATTTGGGCCACATAGTTGTGCCTCTGTTTGTAGTCTGTCTGTGCAATTTTTTTACAGCAGCTGAGGATATGATTAATGGTTTCCTCAGCTTCCTTGCAAAGTCTGCATTTTGGGTCATCAGCTGATTTTACAATCTTGACCTTAATTGCATTTGTTCTGATGGCTTGCTCCTGGGCTGAAAGGATCAGGCCTTCTGTCTCCTTCAGTGTCCCATTTGTGAGCCATAGCCAGGTCTTCTCCTTATCAGCTTTTCCTTCAATTTTGTCAAGGAAGTTTCCATGCAATGTTTTGTTGCATGGAAAGGCCAACTGCAAAAGGCCACCCTACTGGGATCTGTGTGCATCATCCGAAAATACATCACACAGTCCTAGACACTTGGGAAGTGTTCGACTTATGATTTTGTGATACAAAA
The DNA here is from genome assembly GCF_035594765.1 of Anolis carolinensis. Lineage (NCBI taxonomy): Eukaryota > Metazoa > Chordata > Lepidosauria > Squamata > Anolidae > Anolis > Anolis carolinensis. The sequence goes on from NC_085841.1 coordinate 221,132,475, forward strand.
TCCAGCATATCTAGCTTGTTTGCTGTGTCATATAATGTTGTTGTGTCAATAATAATAATAATAATAATAATAATAATAATAATAATAATTTATTTATTTATTTATACTCCACCCTTCTTCCTGAGAGGACTCAGAGTGAATTATAGCATATAAACAGACACAGGCAAATATTCAGTGCCTTGTCCAATGAAATACAATGAGACACAAATACACAGACAAAGGCAAAGTCCTCTCCTTTCATTTCTGGCTCTGGAGGCTTTGCTCATCTCTGGCTCTGGGGGAGGTGGTCTTCTCCATTTCCAAGCTGAGGAGCCTGTGTTGTAGACACCTCCTGGTTGTGTGGCCAGCATGATTGCTTGGAACGTCTTTTTGCCTTTTCCTGCCAAAGCGATACCTCTTTATCTACTCACATTTGCATGTTTTCGAAATGTTAGATTGGCAGGAGCTAGGGCCGATAGCGGGAGCTCACTCCATCCCACGGATTTGAACTGCCTACCTTCAGGTCAGCAGGTCAGCAGCACAAGGGTTTAACTCATTTTTATCTTTTTTTTCCACTTATGAGGTGTGATTGTGGAAGGGCTTGTGTAAAGGCAAATACAGTGGAAAAATTGTATTTACATCAGCGTTGGTAATCTAAGGGTAATTTTTTTTAAAAAAATTGGGGGAATCCGTGCACTTTGGGAGCCAATAAAATGCAACTGGGGACCATATTCAATCCAGTCTATGCACTCTTCCCATCCCTTGAATAGCCAATACTGGACAAGATGGATCGGTGATCTGCCATGGTATAAGGATGCTTCTGTGGTGCTACATATAAGACAGCTTTAGTTATATTTTCTAATATTGACTGATAACTGCTCAACTGCCTCTACTTCCTTGGGTTCTTAGGTTTTCTGTCTGCTGTTCGCCTTAAATATCCTACTTTAATCCAGTGGTTCTCAACCTGTGGGTCCCCAGATGTGTTGGTCTTTGACTCTCAGAAATCCTAACAATTGGTAAACTGGCTAGGATTTCTAGGAGTTGAGGCCAAAACACCTGGGGACCCACAGGTTGAGAACCACTGCTTTAATCTTTAATAGTCCAGCTTTTCTTTGGTCACCATTTTTAATGATCCGTCAAATCTCACATCAGGTGCAATATTCTGATTAGCATGTTATTTGCTCCATTGCCTCATATTGCCCTAGACAGATGTCCATAGTTAGACAGGCCTGGCCTTGGTTTACTGTATGTTGATGTGTATTTGAATGTATATGCTTACTCCAATATTAAATTCCAAAATTTAGCTGGCTTTAAGGAAGGATTATTAGTTTGTCGAAGGCTTTCATGACTGGAATGACAGAGTTGTTGTGTATTTTTCCAGGTTGTATGGCCATGTTCCAGAAGCATTTTCTCTTGACGTTTCGCCCACAAACCTCTGAGGATGCCTGCCATAGAGATGGGTGAAACGTCAGGAGAAAATGCTTCTGGAACATGACCATATAGCCTGAAAAACATACAACCTGATTATTAGTTTGCTTACCTGAAACAATCACCATGTGCTTTTTGTTCTGCCTTTTATTCTTGGTGCCCATCTACATCAGTATTTGTCTACTGAACATATCAGCATCAACCCACTTCATTTGTAAAAATATAAAAAATGATTTACCAACTCAAAATCAGAAATTGTTTCTAAGTGCCTTATTTTCATGAAAGACTTAAAATGAACTTCCAAATTCACTTATGAAATGATCACACAAATACATTTAATTTTTGGTCAATTCACAGATGATTTCCATCTTGAATAATATCTGGGTGTTTGAAAAAGAACTCCCTAGTTTTAATGTGTTTATACTTAAAACTAGGGAGTTCTTTTTCAAACACCCTGTGATTACTTTGGAAATTATTTTTAAAATGTTGAATTTCTCTATCTGCTCTTTAGAAAGAAAAGAATACTCATTCTGTATTGTATCATCTTAATAGGACTGTACATCTCTCAGATCCTCTGCATTTTCATCATTGTTTGGAATACATTTAGCTGCATCACTATCTTCCAGGAAATGTCTTGTTGCACAATTTCAGGGCGGGAAATCTGGATATAGCAAAATGGAAACTTAACCTGTTTCTCAATACTGTTCCCACTAGAGAGGGAGCTGGCCTGTTTGATTCACGTCTGGGTTTCATGCTGACAACAAAAAAACACATTTTTATCCAGCAACTATATTTGTGATTCCTTTCCTGTGATGAACTCATTCCTGGTATCCTAGGAATATAACTCAAAGTACATATTTGGTTTTCCTCAGGAACAGGAATTTCAAACCTTTGGTTAACAAGAATTTTGGAAACCAAATCAGGACAGATCATTGGCAGACTGGGATTGGTATCCAGCTTTCCAGTGCAGGTTTTCTGGAGCACCAACTCCGCCAAGAGGCAGAGGAGGGTATTTTCACACATACCGTAGGAATCTGAATCTGGCACAATTGGCATTGTACTAGCCAGATGTCTATAGGAAGACTAAAAGAGAAAGTCAGTGGAACTAGATTAAGTCTCAGACCTATAGTATCTAAGACACTCCTTGACAGATTCCTTCATTGCTTACCATCCTGGAAGTTTGATTAGCAAGTTAGAGAAGTTATTTCAGTTTTTGATCCTGGAGGCATATTCTAACACACTGGGATATATAAAAATTCAATAAGTAAACAATAACTTGTGGGACCTAGTGCACACATTTTAAGAAGGGAGGTGGTGATTTATGACAGCAGGTATCATTCAGGCCCCACAGCACTAGTCCATCTATAAGGTAAAGGTTTCCCCCTGACATTAAGTTTAGTCATGTCCAACTTTGGGGGTTGGTGCTCTCCATTTCTAAGCCGAAGAGCCGGCGTTGTCCATAGACACCTCCAAGGTCATGTGACCGGCATGATTGCATGGAAGACCGTTACCTTCCTGCCGGAGCGGTACCTATTGATCTACTCACATTTGCAAGTATTCAAACGGCTAGGTTGGTAGAAGCTGGAGCTAACAGTGGAAGCTCACCCCACTCCCCGGATTTCAACCTCTGACTTTTTGGTCAGCAAGCTCAGTGGTTTAACCCACTGTGCCACCAGAGATTCTATACCCCACAAGAATATCAAAACAATTATCACAAGGGCCATGCAGGGCCATCCTGAACTATGGCTATACTGCACAGTTATCATCTATACAATCCTTTCTGTTTGGTGAGGGACCTAGAATTCTCTGCTTAGAGAGTTGAAGTTCAGTGTTATTCAATTCTATTTCTGGGGACCAGTGCACTACAATTTCATGCGGAAAGAAAGAAAAAGTTTGAGTGAACACAAATATTGTATGGACTCTTGGCACTTTGTAAGGAGAAATCTAGCAGACACATGGCTCTTGTCCATTTTTTTAAGTACAATTCTAGAAACAGAGCTCTCAGTTTTAATAAGGAGAACAGTTAGATATGTGTGTATAGAGAGAGAGAACGTGAGGGAGACAGAGATAGTTATAGTTATAACCAAACTAACAGGAATATCCTTAGTTTGCAGGTGAAGGGACCTTGTTTCTTTGAGGAGCAGTGTATCCTTGACTTACATATACAGTAAGACCACCATAACTGCAGGATCCATATCTGTAGTTTCACTTACCTGTGCCCAGGGGAAAATGGTGTCTAGAAATTTGCTTGATATGTTTCCCCAGAAGCTACCACAGAGTTGTGCTGGAAAACCTAGCAAATCCCTAGGAATCTCTCAACCCTTCAACATAAACCTACAGTATGCCAGACTGAAAGTCATATTATTTAATGATATTCTGACATATCAATGGGTTCAGATAACCACAGTTTGGCTGAGAAAATATCTCATGGGGATATGGGGATCTTATAGTACCCTCAACCAGGGCCATAGCCATAAAAAGATTCAGCGAGGGGGGGATGGAACTTTTTTTTTAGAGAATCACGAAGAGTAGTTCCATGATGCAAAATAATTTAGAAATCATGCTCCATCGATAAACTTCAATGGACACCCAAGCCAGATAAACTTCAGTGGAAACTCATGGGGATTTGGTTAATCAGTTAAAATTCATGAGTAAACCAGTTTTTTTTTTAAAAAAAAACAACTGAATTTTTTTTAGGGGGGGGAGGGTTGAACCCCTAAACCCCACTCCACCCCCCGGCTACAGCCCTGCACTAAACTGGCTTTCTGGACACTGCTTCTGGTTATGAGGATTTCAAACTGTGGAGGAGTTGTGTTTTATCTTAACTTATGTTGATATGTATGCATTTAATAGTGCTTAGCATTATTTTATAGTATTATGCATGGGTTTATGGTCAGTGGGTAAAGTTTAATTTCTTGTAAAATGCAAGGAGGTTGCAGAGAATAGAATCTGAAATCAAAATTGTGTATATATAGTAAGTGAACTGGGCCTAGGAAGAGGAGGTGAATGTGAGAGCTTTAAGAAAGATAGAACAAGAGGCAGAGCTGAAGCTATGGAAAGAGAAATTGAATTATAATTGAAGGAGTATTGACAAAGCAGGGTGTCCCCGGTGGCGCAGTGGATTAAACTGCTGAGCTGCTCAACTTGTGACCAAAAGGTCTGCTGTTCAAATCCAGGCAGCGGGGTGAGCTCCCGCTATTAGCCTCAGCTTCTGCCAACCTAGCAGTTCAAAAACATGCAAATGTGAGTAGATCAATAGGTACCGCTCCAGCAGGAAGATAACAGTGTTTCATGCAGTCATGCCAGCCACATGACCTTGAAGGAGTCTATAGACAATGCCAGCTTTTAGGCTTAAAAATGGAGATGAGCACCAACCCCCCCGAGTCGGACACAACTAGATTTAATGTCAGGTTAATACCTTTATCTTTACCTATTGACAAAGCAGAGCACGGGAATAAGTAAGTGAAAAGAAAGTAATGAAAGAAAGAAGTCAAAATCAGAGAAATAACCAGGGTATGATACTAGGTCTATGGGATGAAAGATTGGCAATAAAACTATGTAAATACCCCCTTGCCTGGAACCTGGGAGAAAGCAAACAGGAAAAGTGTAAGACCTGCATTTCTTAGGGACTGCAATTAGATAAGTTTGGAATCTGTTTATTTTGTTTATTTTCCTAATGCTCAATTAAGGAGCCACCATAGTGTAGTGATTTAAGCATTGGGCTAGAACTCTGGAGACCAGGGCTCAAATCCCTTCTCAGTCATGAAAACCAACAAAGTGACCTTGGCCAAACTGCACTTTCTCAGCCACAGAGGAATGCAAAGGCAACCCCTCTCTGAACAAGTCTTGCCAAGAAATCTCCATGTTAAGTTTGCCTTAGAGTCAGCATAAGTTGGAAATGACTGGAACGAACACAAAAATAAATAACTCACCTGGCACTTATTGTAAAATGAAGCAAAACTGAGCTCTAACAAAAGACACATCTTTATATGGCAGATTAATACAGCTTTTAAAAGTTATTACAGTGGTTTGCAGTTATTGGTTGCCTACCTCATACCTACAGTATAGACAGGGGTGGTTCCAAGGCATTTTGCTACCTGAGGCTATGTAGCAAATAAAGAGGGTACCTAGCCATCAAGTATATACCGTGTTTCCCCGAAAATAAGACAGTGTCTTATATTAATTTTTGCTCCCAAAGATGCGCTAGGTCTTATTTTCAGATGATGTCTTATTTTTCCATAAAGAAGAATTCACATTTATCGTTGAACAAAAAAATGAACATTTATTATATACTGTACAGTAGTTATCACAAACCAGCATAACCAAACAAACTGTGAATCTTATTAAAAATTTCTTGTTACTACCATTATTTCCATGTACAACAATCTATGGTATGTACATTTACCGATCCTGCATGCTCTGGTGTTCTGTTTGGCGGGCATGCTTCCAAACAAAAACTTTGCTAGGTCTTACTTTCGGGGGAGGCCTTATATTTAGCAATTCAGCAAAACCTCTATTAGGTCTTATTTTCTGGGGCTGTCTTATTTTCGGGGAAACAGGGTAGCAGCAGAGGCCATGGCTAGTTATTTTTGACAGCTGAGGTAGACCATTTCTCAATTATCTCTCTTCATTTCTGCAAGTAAAACTACTATTATAAATTAAATTAATTATCTATAAATTAATTATAAATGAAATGAAAAAAAAACATTTGCTGACTTTCATTACACATAAAATCGGCAACTTGAAGTGGCCGCCTCACTCTGCCAGGATTGAGGAGATGGATGAATACAGAAGCTTGATTTTGCAGGGAGTTTCAGCCTCTAGTGGCATATCTGCACCCCCAGTCTAGAGATTTTACCAATCAAGGGGGGTGAATTGTTGCTGTCCACATCCCATTGCCAGTCTGCCTCCTCCCAACAATATTTCCATTCCCCACTATTAGCAGCCAAAGCCATCAATGCTGCCAGTCTAGCAACATATGCATCACATATAGTGTGCAGTGGGGCTGTTCATGGAGTTTGATGAGTTTTATGGGCTTGTTTGCTTTACAGTAATTTTGGGGGGTGTTTTATTAACCACTACTGGAATTGCGAAATATAGTAATCATCATCATCATCCATTACAGAGCAGCAGAAATGAAGGAAAGCAGAGTTATGACAGTATGTGGAAGTACAATCTTCGGATCACAGACTGATGAATAGGTGCAGTTGCACTAATGCAGTGGTTCTCAACCTGGGGTCCCCAAATGTTTTTGACCTACAACTCCCAGAAATCCCAGCCAATTTACCAGCTGTTAGGATTTCTGGGAGATGAAGGCCAAAAACATTTGAGGATCCCAGGTTGAGAATCACTGCACTAATGGAAAGAGATACAATAACAAGGGTGCTCATGCCAGTATGTATTCACTACTACTGCTCACATGGCTGCTGTGGAATAGCGGCTTCATGCAATAAAGTCCATTAATTTTGGAATGGCTGAATATTTAGAGGCAACATTCCTCTGATTCACCCAAACTGCTTGAAAAGCTTGGTGAAGAGAACCCTTGATTATTCTACATTTTTTGTTAAATCTCTACCACTGAAGACTTTGCTGTCGATAGAAATGTTGCTGTAAAAGTCACATATAAAGAGGCAGGGATAGTTACACAGATTTACACAGATTATAAAGCAGAAGTTTCCAGACAGTTAAATGATACTGCTTTTTTACAGGCCTTTAATTTATAATCCCACATGCTAAGGCAAAAAACAGGAGCTTACTTTGAAATCAGCACAGCATTCCAATTATGATAGATCATTAAACAGGACATTTCATATTTGATTGGAGAATACCTAATTAAAATACTATGCAGTACACTTTACACAAATCCATGGAAAAATATACAATTATTTACAATGCGGGGGTATCATTTTTTAAACCCATCAGCACATTTTATTGATGATCTTAAATTATATATCTACCAAAAAAAAGCATAAACCACTCAAGAAATATTTTAAAGGCACACTGCACATTTTTGAAATGGAAAAATCCTTTGCATTGAGTACACAATAAATCTGTATTAAGTATACCAATGTTTAGTTGCTTCAGAAAGTGAATTAATTCTACTATGCTATGTTGCTAATTTGTTGTGTGTCTTCAAGTTATTTCTGACTTATAGGGACTGTAAATCAAATCTGTCATAGGGTTTATGGTGAGGTATCACAATGCAAAAGCTGGGTTGCAGTTAAACATAAAAAACCCCAATATTATGGCAACCAGACTGATTGATAACTGGAAAATAGAGGGAGAAAACGTGGAGGCAGTGACAGACTTTATATTTCTAGGCGCAAAGATTACTGCAGGCGCAAACTGTAGCCAGGAAATCAGAAGATGTTTACTTCTTGGGAGGAGAGCAATGATCAATCTCGATAAAATAGTGAAGAGTAGAGACATCACACTGGCAACGAAGGTCCATATAGTTAAAGCAATGGTATTTCCCATAGTAACATATGGATTTGAGAGCTGGACCATAAGAAAGGCTGAGAGTGGATGACAGACGCTGTGGTGCTGGAGGAAAATGCTGAGAGTGCCTTGGACCACAAGAAGATCCAACCAGCCCATATTCCAGGAAATAATGCCCAACTGCTCACTGGAGGGAACGATATTAGAGGCAAAGATGAAGTACTTTGGCCACATAATGAGAAGACAGGAAAGCTTGGAGAAGAGAATGATGCTGGGGGACATAGAAGGAAAAAGGAAGAGGGGCCGACCAAGGGCAAGATGGATGGATGGTATCCTTGAAGTGACTGGCTTGACCTTGGAGGAGCTGCGGGTGGTGACGGCTCACAGGGAGCTCTGGCGCGGGCTGGTCCATGAGGTCACAAAGAGTTGGAAGCAAGTGAACAAATAAACAACAATAATCACAATGTTCTTTGTAAGATTTGCCTTCCTCTGATGCTAAAAGAATGTATCTTGCCCAAATTCACCCAGTCTGTTTACATGGGTGAAAGGGGATTTCAACCTGGTGTCCCAGAGTCAGTGGTCAGCACTCATCTCACTAATTTAACTAATTTACCTACTCAGTATTGGTGGATTGGCATTTAGAAGTGAAATACAAAAAACTGATTTAAACTGTGAGCTATCACTCCATCTAATCAGTATTATCAACTTTGACCGTCAGCAGCTTTGCAGACATTTGGGCAGGGATTATTTTCTGTACCTGGAGATTCCCTGGTAGTACCCCAGCTAAATACTATTTAGGGTCAATACTGTTTAGCTTCTGAAACCATGTGTTTGAAGATTAGCATAACAAGATGCACTGTAGTTGAAGCTAGATATTGAAGACAGTTTTTTTTTCATGTCAGGAGCAACCGGAGTTGCTTCGGGAGTGAGAGAATTGGCCGTCTGCAAGGACATTGCCCAGGGGACGCCCAGATGTTTTGATGTTTTACCATTCTTGTGGGAGGCTTCTCTCATGTCCCCACATGGAGCTGGAGCTGATAGAGTGAGCTCATCCACGTTCTCCCCGGGTGGGATTCAAACCTGGCAGCCTTCAGGTCAGCACTCCAACCTTCAAGTCACAAGGCTTTTATCCCCTAGGTCACCGGAGGCTCCATGAAGACAGTGAGGTGGTATAACAGATATATGGTATAACAGGATTACTCCAATTCTGTTTTGCTGAAGTCTCAATTGTTGTTGTTATTTTGCTGTTATTAGGTGATTCCAATAATTTTTGTTGTGACTATACTATGTTTTATGTGCCCTTGTCAGCAATGCTTGCTGTTTTCTATTGCAGTTTAGGGGCCCCTGGTGGCACAGTGTGTTAAAGCACTGAGCTGCTGAACTTGCGGACCAAAAGGTCCCAGGTTCAAATCCCAGGAGCGGAATGAGCGCCCGCTGTTAGCCCCAGCTCCTGCCAACCTAGCAGTTCGAAAACATGCAAATGTCAGTAGATCAATAGGTACCGCTCCGGCGGGAAGGTAACGGTGCTCCATGCAGTCATGCCGGCCACATGACCTGGAGATGTCTATAGACAACGCCGGCTCTTCAGCTTAGAAATGGAAATGAGCACCAACCCCCAGAGTTGGTCACAACTGGACTTAACGTCAGGGGAAACCTTTACCTTTATTGCTGTTTAATCTTTCGGTGATCTTTTTGTTGGTCTTTATTTGCTGTTGTTTTGTCTTTATTTTTCTGAAAGAAAGGTAAAATTAAAGCTCTGAGTGCAAATGAGAGGGTGATTTGGTTATGGTTCACCCTTATATGTTCTATGGCAATCAAAAGTCCTTCTGAACATAGAAAAAATGATGGCCTTATAGGAAATACAAAGATTAGCAGGAAAACAACTACTCTCAAGAGGTTGAAGAATTCCTGTGTCTCCCAGCAAATCACAATGTTGAGCCAAGTCCGTTCACAACATTGTGTGCTATCAGGCCCCAGACAGCCAACCAGCAGCAACTAAACTCCAACCACACAAAGACCTGATTTTGGAAGAGCTCTGGGCCCTTTCACACTATACAATGAAGGCCTGTGATCCCACCTCAGCTGCCATGGCAATATCCTGTGGAATCCCATTTAGGAAAGGGCATAGAGAGTCATTAGCCAGAGAGATCTAGTGCCTCACCAAACTACGAACTCTCAGATTCTACACGAAGCATCCATGGCTGTTAAAGTATATCAATATCATTGTGTGGTTTGAAAGGATCCTGTCACACAAAAACACCCAGTTATCAGGGAAACCGAGATCCCACAAAAAAAACCCCACAAACAACCTTCTTGGGAGCCACAGGTCAACCATACTGTCATCACAGCCTATATATATCCTTGATCATGCATATGCAGCCAAGTACTCATGCCTGCATGTGCAGAGAAAGAAAGAGAGAGTTGCACTAGAGATCAGAAAGAAAGCACACAGCTTCAAATGAAGCAGAGGCTCACAAAGCTGGCCAAGGCAACATCTCAGATTTACCACCCACTCTATTCACCAGGATAGACGCAGCAAACAGCACCAAGTAATGGGTGTCCTGAACACACATTCTTTCATTGGAAAAGCTGCCATGATCCTTTGCCTGCGTTGGCTTCCTGGGTTAACTGAGAATAGAGCACTGTTTCTTCTGTCAATAAGGGAATAATGTCTTCTGAAATATGTTGTGAATGATAATATGTATATGATAGAGCAACCAGTGAATTGTGATTTGAATCAGCTGGCAAAATGTGAATAATATTTTTTGGAACTAATACTGTTTCTTGTCTAAATTTATGTGATTTGAAAGGCAAGTATGTTTGAATTTAACTTCCAATATGTTAATAGAAACCTAATTAGGAATAATATTGTCCTAGTTTGAATAATATGGGTGAATTATAATTACACTTTACAAATAACAACAGATTTGATTTTGCTTTCTAATGATCTTGAGTATTGAAATTTGGTGATAAGGAGACTAATGCATTCCCATTTGCTTATTGTATCAATAGTCTAATTTTGTTGGCTCTTCTATTGAATTATCTGACGAATATAACAAGCAGCTTTGATTTAGTGTCATACTTTTTTCATTTATTAATGTTCTTTGGTCTGAAGAGCAATATGTTTGTTTTCACTAACAATATTAAATAGGAATCAATTTTCATATCATCATTCATCTGCTTTTTCATATTGAATAGCCAGAACTCATTTAACCAAGTATAACAGATGTGAAATGAAGTTCTTGCTTAATTGTGCTTCTGAATACATTCTTGAAATCTGTATTGCCATCAGAATCTCCTGCTGGTGGCAACATTTGCTGCTGAAACAAGACTGCATTACTCACAGTGCTTCTACATAGTGCTTCATTGTATCCAGGGCATCCAAGATACCTAAACCATATGAGCTGAGTTTATGTATACAGTTCCTGGCATTTTGTATCACGTTGAAAGGAAGATATACAAGTTAACTGGAATGGACTGCAGATAGGCCAGTTCTTCTTGGATAGTTGATGATCAATATTGCAAAATTGGACTAGTAGGGGAATCCTTTCGGTTAAATAGGTAAATATACTTCACAAAGTATACATAATGGGAGCCCTTTATTGTGTTGTGAGGTGATCACTGACGAAGGTGACCATTAATGGAGCTGATCTCTCAGGAGATCTGGAGATAGTCCTACACTTCCTTCCCTGCTATAGGTAAAGGTAAAGGTTTTCCCTGACGTTAAATCCAGTCATGTCCGACTCTGGGAGTTGGTGCTCATCTCCATTTCTAAGCCGAAGAGCCGGCATTGTCTGTAGACACCTCCAAGGTCATGTGGCCAGCATGACTGCATGGACCGCCGTTACCTTCCCGCCAGAGCAGTACCTATTGACCTACTCACATTTGCATATTTTCGAACTGCTAGGTTGGCAGAAGCTGGAGCTAACAGCGGGTGCTCACTCCGCTCCCTGGGTTTGAACCTGGAACCTTTCGGTCTGCAAGTTCAGCAGCTCAGTGCTTTAACACACTGAGCCACCGGAGGCTCCTATAGATTGCTGCTATAGATTGCTTCAAATCATATGGGCCTAAGTCCACTCCTATTCAGAATGAATTCTTATAAAGAGCTCTAGATGTTTCTTTGTCTTCTTACGTTAAGGATCACTGTATGGTTTATTATTTATTTATCGTGTCAGAAGTGAACCGAGGGTACAAGTTGTAATGTATTTGAAAACACAACCAAAGTTTAAAACAACAATAACAACTTGGCATTATATAAATGTCCTTTGACCAGTAGCTGGCTACTTGGAGTGGCTCTGTTGTTGCTGTAAGAAGGTCCTCCATTGTGCATGTGGCAGGGCTCAGGCTGCATTGTAGTAAGTGGTCTGTGGTTTACTTTTCTCCAAACTCGCATGTTGTGGACTCCACTTTGTAGCCCCATTTCTTAAGGTTGGCTCTGTATCTCGTGGTGCCAGAGCGCAGTCTGTTCAAGATGTGTTCTGCATACAAGTTGAATAGGTAGGGGGAAAGTATACAACCCTGCCGTACTCCTTTCCCAATCTTGAAGCAGTCTGTTGTTCTGTGGTCTGACCCTTTGTTGGGTTATCTAGCAATCATGCATGCATTTTCAATGTGGGATGGTTTAAGTAGTTAGTTTTGTTTGTTGCTTAGTAACCTGAAGCCAAAGCTGCATTCCAGAGTTGATGGCACCATTTTAGGGGTTTTGCATGTGATGTGGGAAATGGGAATATACTTCCTGGAGACATACAGGAAGTTACATATGCCTTTAGAATTTGGGGCATAAAAGAGGAGACTTTCTTTTGTTCTCTCTCTTCATCTCTTCCTCTCTTCCTGCTGTTGCTTCTTGATCCTGCCATGCCTGACATTACTTCTTGTTAAGAGATATGTAGTGGACTAAGTCTAGACTAAGGTTTATGTGGATGAATGGCTCAAGTATTTTGTATTGTTTTAAATCTGTATTTAACTGCTTGTTTTTATTATTTTATATTGTTGTGTATTGGCATCGAATTCTGCCAGTTTTGTAAGCTGCCTTGAGTCCCTTTGGGTGAGAAGGGTGGGATAGAAATGATGGAAATAAATAAATAATAAATAGTGTCCTGAATTGTTTCCCTTTGGAACAAAGATGTTTTTTACCTGTATGATCATCATTCCACAGCATGGAGCCATGACAGTAAAAGTGCTGCCAAACTGCATGAAGTTTGCTCTATATAGCAGGCATGTTCAAACTTGGGCCCTCCAGGTGTTTTGGACTTCAACTACCGGCTGTTAGGAATGGTGGGAGTTGAAGTCCAAAACACCTGGAGGGCCCAAGTTTGACCATGCCTGCTATATAGTGTGGATACACCCCAAGAGAGGGAGAGAAATACAGTTCGTTTCTGTCAGGGAAGTAAAAGGGTCGGGATGAAACCCTGCAGCGCCAGGAAATGCAGTCTTAAGTGGCTGGCGCGCGCGCACACACACACTCCGGCTCGCGCCAGGCGGCGGCTAGTAAATAAATGCACTTGGGAGCGCGCGAGCTCGAGAAAGAGAGCGCAAACGCGCGCGCGCTCGGCCGGGCCTTTCTCTCTCTCTCTCTGTGTCTCTCTCTCCGCTTCTCTCCGTCCTGCCCCAAAGCCATTGTTTCCTTTCCTGGCGGCGTCAATGGAAACTCGCCGTCGCTGCCGCCTCTTCCCTGCCTGCCTCCTTCTTTGCCTTCCTGGTGCTATTTATACCGCCGGACGCTGCCGTCACGGAGCGCGGTTTCGCTGACGGGGGAAGCTGACGCTCTTGGCGGCCGAGCTGGCGGCGGCTCCCATGGAAGGCTCCTGAACGTGTGAATGCATGGACACGTATGTATGCATATATATATGGGTGTGAGGAAGGGAGGAGGAAGAGAGAGAGAGATAGATATAAGTCTCCCTTGGGTCGAACTTACACCTCCAAATCTTCCCTCAGGAGAGCAGCGAAGGCGGGAAAGCGAAGCAGGCGGACAAAGCCCAGGAACAGGTAGATGCAGAGGGTGGGCAGAGCTGCGGGTTTCATCCCTTCATCCCTTCCTTTCTCTTTCTCTCTCTGAAAGAAACCACCCAGCCCATCATCCCCGGAAGGAAGAGGGAAGAAACTTCTTCATCGAAGGGAAGGGAAAGGGGGAGGGGTTTCTTGCTCTTCCCCTTCTATGCCCTCGACCCCTGGACAAGGAGGAAGGCACACCCACACAAATATATACACACATACACAATATACACACACACACATAGACACACTGTATATTTATTTATTTACAGTATTTATATTCCGCCCTTCTCACCCCGAAGGAGACTCAGGGCAGATCACAATGTACACATACATGGCAAACATTCAATGCCATATGAACATAGAGGCAATTTAACCTTCTCCAGCTTCCTGAGGGTATGCTCGATTCCAGCCACAGGGGGAGCTGCCGCTTCATCATCCACTTGCGACGCCGAGTCCTTGATGGAGTACTTTCACATTCCAAATGCTGCTGGACGATTTTTATGGTGTCGTAAATTAGTTGAATTAGCCTCCTCGCATAAGCGGTACCTAAATTTCCTTTTTGATAGATGCAACTATCTTTTGGGTTGCTTAGGTCAACAACTAGCAGAGCTATTTTTTTTAATGGTTGGGTGCTCACGCCAACACGGGCTGGCTTCAAACTCATGACCTCTTGGTCATCATGATTTATTGCAGCTGGCTACTATCCAGCTGCACCACAGCCCAGCCCCCTGTATATACACAAATATATATACACATACACACACACATACACAGGCACATTATATATACTCAAATATATATACACATACACTTTACACACACATAGACATTATATATACACACAGAGACACACTCTATATACACATGCACTTTACACACATAGACATTATATATATGCACACAGACACACATACATGTATAATATACACACATATAGATACACTATAGACACACTATACACATATAGACACACATAGACACACTACATACACTGTATACACACACATAAACACACTATGTGTACACAAATATAGACACATATATATTATAGACACATAGACACACTATACGCACACATAGACTTACTATACATACACATAGGCACGCTATATATACACACAGACACACTATATGTACACAAATATATACACACATGCACACACATATATTATACACTATATATACACAAATATACACACACATATATATTATACACACACATAGACACACAATACACACATAGAAATACTACATATACACAAATATATATACATATATTATACACACACATAGACACACTATATACACACACTATATATACACACACAGACACACTATATATACAAATATATACACACATACACATATTTTGCACACACAAATACCCACTATACACACACATAGACTTACTATACACACACTATATATCCACAAATATATACACACATACACAAATATTATACACATAGACACAATACACAAACATAGACACACTATATGCACACATAGATACACTATATATACACACACATATACACACATGCTACACACACACATATATATATCTCTATGTACACATATATACATACATACAAACAATAGACTCTCAGTTAATTGGAACTCAAGCAACCAGAATTATTAAGCAACCAACAAAAAAATCAAAGAAATAATAATCGATATAAGAATTAATATAAAATTGCTGATACAGTAAAACTGGGTTACATTCTGTAAAGTTTGTCTTTGTTTCTGGTAATTTGTTTTTCATTATTGTGTTTCAGTATTAATATCAAATCAAAACAAAGCTTATGCTACAATCTGGTATAGTATTAGTTAGACCTATTTTGAATAGTTACAAGCAAGGAGAAGCTACATTTATCTGGCACCTACTAGTCCCCATGGGTGCTGGTTAACTGAGTGTCTATTGTACACACACACATGGACATACACACATGTGAATACACGTTTTCCCTGAGAAGGAGGAAGAAGAGGGATTTTGGGAACAGTGCAAAAGCATCCAAAAGTAAACATCCCATAGGGATGCAAGCAGATTAAAATTTTGTAGATTAAGACCTTTCGAGGCCCTAAATCATTATTATCGTCACCATAAATCATAAAATAAAATTGGGTTCTTCAAAATGAAGCAAAACTGACAATAAGATGGGAATTAATGTCTATTTTTGCACATTTCCATTCTTTTTCTATTTGAGAAGTTACTACCAACTTTTTCTAGTTCCAGAGTTTTTTATTGTGAGAACTGCTTTTTGCAGAATTTGGTTCAGTTGCACCTTTTGTGGTTTTACCCCATAAGATTCATTGTGAATCCGGCCATGGGAAATGTCTGGGGTGCCCCCCTTCCCATGATACACATACTTTTTTGCTTCTAGTCCTGGCTGGTAGTGGGAAAGCTGATGTTCTTGCTGCAAACACAAAATATCAATTTGCTCACCAAACGTTTTAATAAAATCATGTTTGCATTTTCATGGTTGCCATAAGACACTTCTTTCAAGTCACCTCTTGTCTGCACAGGTTGCGTACACATCTCAAAGCCACATCCGTCATTGCAAAGCCATGTCTCTGCCTCTCCCCTCTTTAGTTCAATTCTGACAATAGTTTTCTGCTGCAGCTGGATTTCCATTGGGTGCAGATGTTACTAATGGCAGCTTAAGCACGGATGGGCAGATAACATATGGAAAGCAACATGTTGCCATATGGTCCCTTTAGCCTTTCACCTCCAAGAATATCAATCAAAGATATTCTGGGGGAAAATTTAATGACTCTGAACAAGAAGATGAATTGCTTGATACAATTTATATTCCTTGACCTGAGACTTTAGGAGACAGGAAGTGGATCTTGCAGCCTGTCTAGTAAGAATTGTGGGCTAAAATGCGGGAAAGGCTTCAGATGTTGTAAACATCTATTTGTCAGCAGGGATCCTGGGAACTGTCAAAGATGTCACATGGCCTAGTCCCCCATAATATAACTTGACAGTACAAAGGATGGTTATATGAATGTATCTATACACATCTT
The DNA here is from genome assembly GCF_035594765.1 of Anolis carolinensis. Lineage (NCBI taxonomy): Eukaryota > Metazoa > Chordata > Lepidosauria > Squamata > Anolidae > Anolis > Anolis carolinensis. The sequence goes on from NC_085841.1 coordinate 221,149,341, forward strand.
ATTAACATGTTATTGACATCCCATTCTTACTATCCCTCTGTTTGTCTAAACGCTGCAGTTTTTTGTGTTACCTATAAAGGGAGAGAACAAGAAAAGTATAACAGTACATAATTTAGAAAATTGAATAAATGATAGCAAATACCTTTCTTGTGCATTCTTCTACATTTTCCGGGTGCATATTTATATTTTCTTTCAATGACAAAAATGCTGCATCTGTTCTTGCAGGCAGAAGAGCTGTATATACATCATTCAGTAGTCTTATATAATTATAATTTTGTGTAATAGTGTATTCATTTGCAAAAAGAGGTTTACAGTATAAAATGTATATATGCATTTCAGTGAGATGGATTTGTTAATCCCCAAATATACACATTTTGCTATATAAAAATATTTGGAGTCTGATCTAAAACCTTTTCTATCGCAAGGCATTATTTAAAATCACACTCCATTATTTGTAGCAACCCTAAAGTGTATATTTTTGTTGTTCGAATCTGTAACAGCTTCTGTGTATTTAAGTACATTAGGAAAAAAAGTAACTCCTCATCCATGAAAAGAAGATTCTGCACAGCTCAACATCCATGGAAAGGATTGTTACGTGGCTCTGTTCAGTGGGGTTTTAGGAGTAGCAATTCTTTGTTATTTCTGTCTTAACATACTATCTAAAAGAAAGAGAAAGGGGTATTTTAATAAAAACACAAGTCATTTGCATGTTTTCATATGCTACACATATTTCAATTTGTATTTTGAAAGAACAAGGCTCAGCCTCAACACATATTTCTTTTCACAAATTCAACCTGTTCACTTATTATAAGGAAGAGGGTTAAATTCAGTTACTCTTGCAGGATATTAGACTATGCCAAACAGGATATTCATACTTAATATAATACATGCCTGCAATAAGTAGTCAATATGATTTAGGGGGAAAGGAACACTGAATTCTCATATTGAGAACTGCTAATCTTAGTATCCAAAACTATTTTTAGTTTCAGACCCAAGAGTCCGGCTTTAGTAGGATAAAAGACAAAACTATATTTCTAGCATGTAATGAGGTAGGCTTTAAGAGTACTGTACCATTTTTTATTGCAGCAGCTACACTATTAATGTAAAAGCAGTTTCAGATCATTCAAAGTTTGTATTGTCTACATTATGAACTGTGAAAATAATCATTTACTATACAGAAATACAAAAATTAAAGCAATAGTGCCTGATCCTAATTGAACTGATTTTGGAAGCATGTAATGTTGTAAATCCAGATGCTAATCCTAACTAAAGTAAGCCCATTAAATCAGTGAGATTTACATAATTGGTGATTTAACATTCAGCAATTGAATCATTGGGTCTAACCTAGGTGGAACTAGTGGTTTAAATTAAGAAAATACAGTTGTCCCTCTGTATCCATGGATTCAACCATACACTACTTGAAAATATTTCATTAAAAATCAAAAAATCAAATCTTATTTTGCCATTTTATATATAGTACACCATTTAATTATGCTACTGTATAGAATGGGACTTGAGCACCCATGAATTTGGCGATCCATAGGAGGTCCTGGAACCAAACCCTTATGGATACCAAGGGCCTACCATATGTGCAGATTTACCATGAAAGTTTATTTGCCAACTTTAAAGAGCCAGTGTTTACTTGTTAAAATACAGCCATGTGCAATGGTAATATGATGTGTTCTTCTCCATTGGCAGTATCTACATGAGGGAGTACCTAGCATTAGCTAAGTGTTTCGTTCAATCTCAATGGTACCTTCTTTTCTACAGGGCACCCTTCTGAAGTATGTTTTGCTATGGGGCAGAAGCCATTTGACTAATTACAAATAGGTGCAGTATAATATACAGTTTAGCTCATTAAATACAAAGCATAGTTAGGTCACTCATCCATAGCTTTGTTCAAAATGTAGGAGTCACTCTGATTAAAGTTTTGCAACTAATTTGGAACCAATAAAATGCTTTTTAAAAGAGCTCTGATATGTTGTCTTCTGTTGGGGATTAAATGTCATGCACACAAGCAATGCAGAATTGCGCGTCTTAAAAGCTACTTAGCTCTTCACTAACATATCCTAGTCTTCACTGTGCAGACCTGACACAGATAAAGAGTTTTGTTAATTGGAAGTATTTTATTTAAGTAAGAGTGAAATTGGAAACCATTAAGTGCTTGACTGTGGGATCATCCATTTTAAAGAGAGAGAAAACCGTTATTGGTTGGAAACATCCTAATGAACAGAGGAGGGAAAAACACTTTGCGTAATGCCAGAATGACAAGGTATGTATTTTGATAATGGACTTTCTAAAACGTTGCTTCTATCATCCAGGAGAATTCAGTGTTTGATATTTTTATCTGCTAAACCTTCGGACAGTAATGCTGCTAACACAATGGAATATACTTTTCATAATGATAGGAAAGAGAGGAAACCCAGGGAGAAAGGGAGCGTTGTGTGTCATAGATTCTAAGTGCACAGATTTATTTGTGAGCGCAGGTCTGATTTCATTACAACCACAGCTGCTGTCTTCTGGATATTAATATTTCAGCATTCCTGTTTTTCATTTTGCTGTATTATGTATCCTAATAAGTGATTAGCATGTTTTAAAAATGCAGTGTTGTAGAATTTCCCTCTAATAGAACTGAATATATTTGCATTTTTAAAAACTTTTATGTCTAAACTTGACATATTCTGAAACATAATTCCATGTAGATTCTATCAGTTTAGTAATCTCATAGACAAAACTCTTCTAAACACATAAATAACTGGTCTGCTGTTTGAGTTTTTGCTGGACTATGAATCAAAATGTAAAAATATACTTCAGAATACTTTCAACAGATGGTTAACGTTTTTAATTATGTTCTGTGTTCAAGTATTTAGATACCAAAATACAGAATTTTCCTACATCCATAAAATTGTTTGCATTTATTTAATGTATGCTTTTTTGAGACATACAGCCAAGAATGTTTGTTCTCTCTCCTTTTTTTTCACATCATTACTCTGATACTGCTTGATTAGCTCCCTCCCCAGTCATGATTGGTAATTAAAATAGGCATTAAAATTAGTCACTTAGCAATTTTGCTGTTCAATTGGCAATTAAATTACTTAATTGCAATTAAAGTCCTAATTTTAATTGGCAAAATGATAGATGTAGATTTAAGATAATATGTATAAATACTTTAATAAGTATCTATATAAGGATTACTTAATTACTCAACTTCAAGTTTATGTTGTTAACTTCAGAACTTTAAAATGAGCAATGAAATTTTATATTACAGTCTATTCTAAATATATGGTAATCAGGTACGTATGTACCACTTATAGAGGCCCTGTTATAAGTTACTGTTGTGATGTACTAATGCTATACAGAAAACCAATGTAACAATGGCAAGTCATGGCCATGCTTCTTACTTGGCAGCACAATTGAAATCAATATAACTTACTCATGAGTAGAGATGTCTAAGATGTGGGTGCTAGACAAAATTGAATGCATTTCTCATGGGAAAGAAGCTTGCAGAACTTATCCTATACAAATAATGGATATAAAGCATCAATATCTTAAGGGACTTTAACAGTGCTTGTTTTATTGTCAGCTAGCACTAATATGTTAGTAAAATTCAAGCACCATCAAAAACCATAAAATGAAACTCTGCAAGCTTATCTTGACTTGGTATGATCAGATTCAAAGAAAGGTAAGAGATGCTGTATCTCATGCAGAAGAGGAATTTTTGGTAGATACATTGTGTTAGCATTACCTTTTCCACACATATGTTACATTTCTCACAAGTATTATTTCAAAGCAAAAAAAGGGGTGAACTCCCCATTCAAGTTAAAAAAATAGATTTAGAAGTAACAAAGGACTCCAGCATTTGGAAAAAAAAACACCGAGAATTGGAATCTAATTTAAGATTTTAACAAGGAGTTGCTTTGCTTCTGCTATTCTTCTCAATGCAGATTCTTTTCCTTCCCGCTGTTTGAGCATCATACCCTCAAGTTCAGAATTGTCAGATAACATAACTAAGGTTACATACATGAACTCTAACCCTATTAAATATCTGTATAATGTAAAATCTTTGCTTTGGTTGCCAAAGCTCTAAGACTCATCTCACAGAGTTAATGTTCAACTTGACTGATATGTGTGAAGGTTTGTCGGTGCATATATCAAAAGCTAGTGCAACCTCTTTCTGGAAAATGGGTTGTAGTCATAATTTTGTAGCAGGGCAGGAACACTTACTAGCAGAAGCCAAATTCCATAGTAATGATTGCATTGATATGTGTAACATTCACAAACAGTTTGGTACCAAATGTACCAAAACTACATAATTGTTTAAATGAAGAAAAAAATAATGTATTGGTCAAAATGGAGTATCCATTATACATTAATATTAGACCATGTTTTAATAAGGTACCACTTACATGTGTGCTTGGCAGACAGAGATAGCTTTTTTCTAAACAAGCAAACAAAAAAACCCCTCCAAAAAACCACCCTACATTCAATTTTTACAATGTATTCTTTTATTCTCCGTTCTCAGCTGATGTGATTAATCAAAACTTCACTCTTGTCAATGGAAATAATTATTTCAGTGTCCAGAACACAAGCTTTGAATAACAATGTGCAACATATACATATTATGCCATCCTTTCATCTAAACATAAACAAGATGTAATACCACTAACCATATTCTATGTTTTGGCAAGGCTTGTTATTAAAATGCCACTCAGTTTGTGTTAGGCCCTTTTGAATTGATTGTAAAGTCAGCCCCCTACCGCCAAGATCCCAGAACTGCAATAAATGAATGGTTGCAATGGCCAACTTGGGAAGTGCAGTTGGTTTCTGCAGTTGACTGTGTGGATGTTTTGATCCTCAATTATGCAAATACTTGCATCTGCTATCCAGGATGAAAAGTTGAGAACCACTCTTTGAAAGCGGAAGGCTATACTTTGTTAACTTCAAGATGCATCACACCCATTTTGTATTCCATGTGGCTTTTCTTTCCCTCACCCAAGTGAGATGTGTTCTTTTGTGTACCCAAATCCAGGCTGAAACAGACTACTATTTTCCAAGCAATGTGTTGTGGAGAGAGGGCACACACAATGAGTACAGTTTTTAAAATGTGGAAGTAATAATAATAATAAAACTTTATTTATACCCCGTCACCATCTCCCCGCGGGGACTCGGGGCGGCTCACATTGCTACAAAAGTAACAACACAAATACATTAGCACAATATACACAGGTTAAAACACAATGAGGTAATAAAACAAAAGTTAAAACGAAAGTTAAAACAACAGTAATAACATCAAACAACCACCAATACAATTCAGTAAAAGTAAAAGAAAGATCATCACACCTATATACCAACTTTTAAAATAAGTGTGTATTATTGTTATTGTTGTTGTGTATCTTCAAGTCTTTCCCAACTTATGTCCACCTGATTATGGGTTTTCTTTGCCATTGCCTTTGAGGCTGAATGTGACCTGCTGAAGGCTAGCCAGATGTGAACCTTAATCTTCCAAAGTCCTAGCCCAACACTCAAACTATGTGTCAATGCATATCCATACCCATCTACACCTTAGATTGGTCCTCATTTCAGATCAAGGCATAGCTTTTCATTCTGTGAAGTGAGAAAAAAGAGCAAGTGGGTACTTCCTGGCCACCTAATATTCAGGCCTAGTGGGTTAAAGGGTTTTAGGGTAGGTAACCTAATTACACTGAAGGCATTGATTAATACCTGTGAAGTGCTATGTGCTATATTTCCAAAAAGAACTGACCACCATACATCAACAGGCAATATAGAGGTTCCTCTGTAGAATTAATGCAGTTTAACACCACTTGAACTGCCATGGCTCAATGCTATAGAACACTAGAGTTGTAGTTTGATGAAGCACCCCCACACTTTGGAAGAAAAAACTAAGAACCTTGTCAAACTGCAATTCCCATGATTTCATAGCATTGAGCCTGACAGACTTGTGTCAAACTGCATTCATTTTACAGTGGTGATTTATCTGAAGACACACATACCTTTCCTGCCCCCCAAATGTGGAGATCTTGACCTGTCCTGCTCAACCACAATTTCTTCTGAGTCTGTTATTGGCACCTGTAAGAATAAGCTAACCACCATGTTTCCCCGAAAATAAGACACTGACTTATATTTATCTTTCCTCAAGAAGACACACTATGGCTCATTTTCAGGAGATGCCTTATTTTTATTAAGTATGGCAAAACAATATGCAATTATGGGATAATCTCTTTGGGCTCAGTAGCAGACTGCTTGCTGAAGCTTTTCCCCTATCCCCTGGTGTTTGTGTGGGGTGAGAGAGACCCACAGACTGTTGCTGGTCAGTGCCGGGGAGCAGCAGCTTTACTGCTGTTTGTGGGGTTTGAGAGAAATCCACAGACTGCTGCTGGTTGGTGCCGGAGGAGAGAGACCCACAGTGCAGAGTAAAACGGCAGCCACAGCTTTACTTCTTCCCGTTGAGGACACACAATACCTAAGGCAAAGCATCCTGCTCCTCACTTCACTGAGATTTTTGCTTTCATTTTCTATGTCTCTCTCTATGCCAGTGGTTCTCAACCTGGGTCCCCAGATGTTTTGGCCTTCAACTCTCAGATATCCTAACAGCTGGTAAACTGGCTGGGATTTCTGGGAGTTGTAGGCCAAAACACCTGGGAACCCACATGTTTAGAATCACTACTCTGTACCTCAGCTTGCAGCACACCTGACGGGGTGCCAACCTTGTATGCTGCATAACCACACCTAATACTATGTCTTATTTTCGGGGTATGGCTTATATTATGCAAATGCTTAGAAATCCTGCTATGGTTTATTTTATGAGTGTGTCTTATTTTTGGAGAAACAGGATATGCAAAAAGTGCCACTCAAATGTGACTTCAGACACACGTGCATTAAGCAGTACTATTGCTATAGATAGTAATACACACAGTATATGGAATGAGTGGTCTGACATATCAGACAAGCAGTAACCACAACAAAATGTACTGCCGATGTGTCAATGATTAGTAGTTAGAAAGTGAGGAAACTTTTTCCTCTTGTCATGTTTCCTGAACCACTCATGTATGGACACTACACATATCTTTCAGGTATGGAAAGAAGTGGTGAGTGGTACCATTCTGGTTCAACATCTTTATTAATGACTTAGACGAAGGCATGATCATCAAGTTTGCAGGTGACACCAAATTGGGAGAGACAGCTAATATTCCAGAGGACAGGAGCTGAATCCAAAACAATCTTAACAGATTAGAGAGATGGGCTGAAACTAACAAAATGAAGTTCAGCAGGGACAAATGCAATATACTCCACTTAGGCAGAAAAAATGAAATGAATAGATAGAGAATGGGGGACGCCTGGCTCGACGGCAGTACATGTGAAAAGGATCTTGGAGTCCTCGTGGACAACAAGTTAAACATGAGCCAACAATGTGATGCGGCTGCTAAGAAAGCCAATGGGATTTTGGCCTGCATAAATAGGAGTATAGTATCTAGATCCAAAGAAGTCACGCTACCCCTCTATTCTGCCTTGGTCAGACCACACCTGGAATACTGTGTCCATGTCCAATTCCGAGCACCACAATTGAAAGGAGATGTTGACAAGCTGGAATGTGCCTAGAGGAGGCCGATTAAAATGATCAAGGGTCTGGAGAATAAGCCCTATGAAGAGTGGCTTAAAGAGCTGAGCAAGTTTAGTCTGCAGAAGAGAATGCTGAGAGGAGGCATGATGAGGGCCATGTATAAATGTGTGAGGGGAAGTCATAGGGAGGAGGGAGCAAGCTTGAGACTAGGATGCGGGAACAATGGCTTCAAACTACAGGAGGAGATTCCACCTGAACATTAGGAAGAACTTCCTGTCAGGGTGCTTTGAATATGATTTTCCTG